>NC_139822.1:20375381-20405381 GCF_963457635.1 Microchirus variegatus
TCTCACTTTATAAACCACTCACTCTCCCACACCAAAGTCACTCACTCTCCCACACCAAAGTCACTCACTCTCACACACCAAAGTCACTCACTCTCACACACCAAAGTCACTCACTCTCCCACACCAAAGTCACTCACTCTCCCACACAGGAGTTCACAGAGTGCCTCCTGTGGTCACTCTGTGTGACTGTGTTAACAGACCTCAGTGACACAGAGTGACCACAGGAGGCAGCAGAGAGCAGCAGCTCCAGTATCTCACCTCTAAAATGACTGAACAGATGAGTTTAACACAGTGAACGATGGCGTCCTGACGTCCACACATGGTCACTTCTCTCTCTGTGGAGTTTGGGAGGAGATCACCTGATACCTGGATATGTACACCTGTGGACTACACACACACACAGAGACACACACACACGTTTCATTTACTACACTCTCACTCTCACTCTCTCTCTCACTCTCTCACCCTCTCACTCTCTCACTCTCTCTCACTCTCTCTCTCTCACTCTCTCACCCTCTCACTCTCTCTCTCACTCTCTCACCCTCTCACTCTCTCTCACTCTCTCTCTCTCACTCTCTCTCACTCTCACTCTCTCTCTCACTCTCTCTCACTCTCTCTCACTCTCTCACCTCTCTGATCTCTTTGATCTTTGATCCACCTTTCCCGATCAGTGACCCACACTGACTCGCTGGGATCACCAGCCTCAGAGTGACCGGAGGTTTATTGCTGACTGAGCCGTTAGTGACCAACACAGTGAGGTCCTGAGAGACATGAACATGTATTTAAGAAACAGAAAGAGCTGCTGGTCCTCTGCTGCCTCGTGTGGTCACTTTGTGTCACTGAGCTCAGTCTAAATTAAATCTTTAAACACTGAAGAGACAAAAGAAGACATTTGAGCATCTGTCTATCTAAGCTAGGCTAACTAGCATCTGTCTATCTAAGCTAGGCTAACTAACATATGTCTATCTAAGCTAGGCTAACTAGTGTCTGTCTATCTAAGCTAGGCTAACTAGCATCTGTCAATCTAAGCTAGGCTTACTAATATCTGTCTATCTAAGCTAGGCTAACTAGCGTCTGTCTATCTAAGCTAGGCTAACTAACATCTGTCTATCTAAGCTAGGCTAACTAACGTCTGTCTATCTAAGCTAGGTTAGCAAGCATCTGTCTATCTAAGCTAGGCTAAGTAGAATCTGTCTTTCTACGCTAGGCTAACCAACATCTGTCAATCTAGGCTAGACTAACAAGCATCTGTCTTTCTACGCTAGGCTAACAAGCATCTGTCTACATAAGCTAGGCTAACTAGCATCTGTCTTTCTAAGCTAGGCTAACTAGCATCTGTCTATCTAAGCTAGGCTAACTAGAATCTGTCTTTCTAAGCTAGGCTAACTAGCATATTACTTTCTAAGCTAGGCTAACTAGCATCTGTCTTTCTAAGCTAGGCTAACTAGCATCTTACTTTCTAAGCTAGGCTAACTAGCATCTGTCTTTCTAAGCTAGGCTAACTAGCATCTGTCTTTCTACGCTAGGCTAACAAGCATCTGTCTACATAAGCTAGGCTAACTAGCATCTGTCTTTCTAAGCTAGGCTAACTAGCATCTGTCTATCTAAGCTAGGCTTACTAGCATCTGTCTTTCTAAGCTAGGCTTACTAGCATCTGTCTTTCTAAGCTAGGCTAACTAGCATCTGTCTTTCTAAGCTAGGCTAACTAGCATCTGTCTTTCTAAGCTAGGCTAGGGATTTTATTGTATTTGATTAACATTTTTATAAAGTTGTGTGTGTGATGCGTGCATGTGTGATTGTGAGCGTGTGTGTCTCTGTGTGTGTGCGCGCGCGCGTGTGCATGTGTGTGTGTGTGTGTGTGTGTGTGTGTGTGTGTGTGTGTGTGTGTGTGTGTGTATGTACCTCCTCCAGTTTTAATGTAATCATGATGAAGGCTCTATAAACACAGTCTGTTGGTCCAGTGATGGTGATGATTCTCTCTGGACAAGAACCTTCAGAGATGTTGATCCTCGCACTGCTCTGTGGGGGGAGGAGGGAGGAGGAGAGGAGGAGGAGGGAGGAGGGAGGAGGAGGAGGGAGGAGGGAGGAGGGGAGGAGGGGAGGAGGAGGAGGGAGGAGGGAGGAGAGGGATAATGCAAAAGGGAGCATGAGGAAAAATGTCAGGAAGTATGGGAGGTGAGTTATGAAGAGAGGAGGTTAATGGAAGGAGGAGGAGAGTAAAAATACATCAGTGGAGAGGGAGAGGAGGAGGAAGAGGAGGAGGAAGAGGAGGAGGAGGAGGGGGGAGGAGGAAGAGGACAGAGGAGGAAGAGGAGAACCTTCTTCTGTTTTTATTCAACCAGACTATTCCTAAAGGAGAATCACCTGGGATTACAAGAGAGGCTGGATGAGGGGGGAGGGGGGAGGAGGAGAGGAGGAAGAGGAGGAGGGGGGAGGAGGAGAGGAGGAAGAGGAGGAGAGAGGAGGAGAGGAGAGGAGAAGGAGGACAGCGGAGGAGAGGAGAGGAGGAGAGGGGGAGGAGAAAGGAGGAGGAGATTGAAGTGATTTTGAGGAGAACGAAAAAAGAATGCCAGGAAATGGAGGAGAGGAAAGAGTGAGATTTATTATCAGTAAGAGAATGAAAGTGAGAGAGGAGAGAGAGAGAGAGTGTGTGTGTGTGTGTGTGTGTGTGTGTGTGTGTGTCACCTCTTCTCTTATCCTCTTCACAGTTTCTCCTTTCTGTGTAAACAAACAAACAAACAGAGTTAATAATATATATATATATTTTGTATATATATACATATATATAAATATACACACACTTATTTTTAACGAGTGTCACTCACCTTCCCGATGATGCTTCCTACTTCCTGAGGAGAGAACACAAAGATGTTGCTGTTAGCATTGCTAGCATCAGAATAACACATTTGACGCTCACAAAGAACTTTTTAAAAACGTAATAATCTGCCTTAAATCTGTTTGTTTTCCATATTCTGTCAGTTTGAGTCAGCGACCGGAGCTAACTTAGCTTCTGAAGCTAATAATGTATTGCTAATGGCTGTTAAACAACCAGCACTGACTGAGCTAACCTATCTTGTAAAGCTAATCAACAGAACACTAACACTTTGTTTGTTTCGCTAACTTAGCTTCCAAAGCTAATAATGCGTTATCCATGACCCTGGATCACCAAATCTGACTTAGCTAAATCAGCTAACTTAGCCTAATATGATGTACACTCACCTTCCCGTGCATGAGGAGGCGCAGTGTGAGTGTGACTCCCATGACCCCGTCACCAAACTCCTGTTCACAGCTCATGGTGGACGTGGACGTGGACGTGGACGTGGACGTGGACGTGGACGTGGACAACGTGGACGTGGACGTGGACGTGGACGTGGACGTGGACGTGGACGTGGACAACGTGGACGTGGACGTGGACGTGGACGTGGACGTGGACGTGGACGTGGACGTGGACGTGGACGTGGACGTGGACGTGGACGTGGACAACGTGGACGTGGACGTGGACGTGGACGTGGACGTGGACGTGGACGTGGACAACGTGGACGTGGACGTGGACGTGGACGTGGACGTGGACGTGGACGTGGACGTGGACGTGGACGTGGACGTGGACTTGGACGGGCTAAGAGGAACCAGTGAGGATCCCTGAGGAGTCCTGGAGCTGTGGGTGACAGACGGTGTGTGGCTTTGGTGTCAGGGGTTAAAGTTTGATCCTCGTTCCTGTTGCTCTTTAACTTTAACTCTGTAAGAAAGAGAAAGAACATAAATCCACAACCCCTTCACCCCTAATCCTAATCCTAATCCTAATCCTAATCATAATCATAATCCTAATCCTAATCCTAATCCTAATCTAAACACTGAAAACCAGGTCTTCCCCCATAAACAGTCAGTGTTTCTCGTCTCAGGTTAAAAGTAAAAGCATGAAGCTACATCTGTGTGTGTGTGTGTGTGTGTGTGTGTGTGTGTGTGTGTGTGTGTGTGTGTGTGTGTGTGTGTGTGTGTGTGTGTGTGTGTGTGTGTGTGTGTGTGTGTGTGTGTGTGTGTGTGTGTGTGTGTGTGTGTGTGTGTGTGTGTGTGTGTGTGTGCATTTCCATTAGTAGAGATTGTGTGCACCTCCCTGTGTCATAAAAAATACACAATCTGCTGAAGTAGGTCATGATGCAGGCGTTCTGCCATGGTAGATGAACACACACACACACACACACACACACACACACACACACACACACACACACACACACACACACACACACACACACACACACACACACACAGATGGAAGAAGATGAAAGTGCTTTTTTTTTTTCAGTTACATTTACATTTCTTAGCATGTGTGTTGTTTGTAAACCACTCACTCTCCCACACCAAAGTCCATGTGATTTTTAGTTCAATGAAAGACGTGATAATGTGATGTAGATATCTTAGAGTCAGTGAGTGATGATAGTATAATAATAATAATAATAATATAATAGTCTTCATCACCCTGAACAAGGATCTGTTGAAAATATTTGCAAATCTTTTAAGAAATAATTTAAATGAATTTTTTTAAATCATGAAATGATCCATTTACCCTGATGCACTTTGACAGTGAACTGACTTTCTTCTCAAAAACAAAAAGTATCTCAGAATAACTTGAAATTCACCATCATAATAGTCGACATCACCCTGAACAAGGATCTGTGGGAGTAGATAGAGGGAGGTGGGGGTGCAAATCCATGTCTGAATTATTGAGCTCCTTCAGCAGGACGTTAACCTCTTTGGTTTAATGCTCCCTTTGAGTCATGTATGATTAAACACACACACACACACACACACACACACACACACACACACACACACACTAGGACTAGGACGATAAATCACTGGGTTGATGGTTTGATGAGCAGGTCAGATTAAATCTACCCGGCAACAGCTCATTTCTAAAATCCTGATTGGTTTAAACAACGTCACACGACGGCTTTAAATCACTGTGGTGGTCAACGGTCAGGAGACACGTGAAGGTCAACAAGCATCACAACAACAACAACACTAACAACAACAGTAAGAACAACAACAACAACAACACCAACAGCAGTAAGAACAACTATAAAAACACAAACACTTTGTTTTTCTTCAGTTCAGTCTTCACTTCACTGTGTGAATGTGTTAGCATAGCATCCTAGCATTAGCCTGTCTGTGTAATCACAGTAATTATCAACATCACATGACAGGAAATGACCTCCCTCTCTCTCCCCTTCTGTCACTCGCCCACTCTCTCTCTCTGAGAAAAAAGTCACAGATTAAGATTAAGATTAAAAAAGTTTGAATTTCAAATCTGTTCTTATTTTTTATCGTTTCTCCATCATTGACACTCACACAGTGTTGACACTCAGACACACACACACACTCAGACACACACACACACACACACACACACACACACACACACACACACACACACACACACACACACACACACACACACACACACACACACACACACACACACACACACACACGAAGAGAGACAGGAAGTCTTTATCAGACCAGAGCAGCCGATCACTGATCCTCCATCACCTCACACACATCTGCACCTGACATCATTTTAGTGGGCGGAGACACCGTGATGACATCACACGTGTGTGTGTGTGTGTGTGTGTGTGTAAGGCGGGGCATGTGTTCATCTGTCCTCTCCTCTCTCCTTTTCCTTTCTTCCTTCCTTCCTTCCTCGTCTCCTTCACCCTTTCTTCTCTGTTATGACCTGACCTTCACTTCTCTCCTTCCTCCATCACTCCATCCTCTCAGGTCACATGATCCTCCCTGTGTGTGTGTGTGTGTGTGTGTGTGTGTGTGTGAACCTGAGACCACAGAGACAGATCAATAACCTTTAACAGGAAGCTGCTCTCACTTTATGTTATACTGTATATCTGAGACACACACACACACACACACACACACACACACAACAATAGAATCACTAGCTTTGATAGACAGATGCTAGTTAGCCTAGCTTATGTAGACCGATGCTCGTTGGCCTAGCTTAGATAGACAGACGCTAGTTAGCCTAGCTTATGTAGACATGTGCTCATTAGCTTAGCTTATGTATACAGATGCTCTTTAGCCTAGCTTAGATAGACAAAAAATGCTAGTTATTCTAGTTTAGATAGACAGATGCTTGTTAGCCTTGCTTTTGTAGACAGATGCTCTTTAGCCTAGCTTAGATAGACAGATGCTTGTTAGCCTAGCTTATGTAGACAGATGCTAGTTAGTCTAGTTTAGATAGACAGATGCTTGTTAGCTTAGCTTATGTAGACAGACCCTCATTAGCCTTGCTTATGTAGACAGATGCTCTTTAGCCTAGCTTAGATAGACAGATGCTAGTTAGCTGGACTGAAACTCACAGAACAACTGAACCATCATCACAACAAAGAGACGTGTGTGTGTGTGTGTGTGTGTGTGTGTGTGTGTGTGTGTGTGTGTGTGTGTGTGTGTGTGTGTGTGTGTGTGTGTCAATGAAAAGGGAAACATCAGTTAAAGCAAGTTTAGGTTTCTTAAAGTGTGCATTTGCAGCTCTTTGTAAAACACTCACTCTCCTTCACCAAAGTCCACAGAGAATCGCTGACTTTGGTGAAGGAGAGTATTGGTTTTACAAAAGCAACACGAACACAAACTCCATCAAATCTGTTTAAACTCTCAGCTTAAGTGACACACACACACACACACACACACACACACACACACACACACACACACACACACACACACACACACACACACACACACACACACACACACACACACACACACACACACACACACAAATCTTGTTTAAATCACTTGAACGTGTTGAACGCAGCGACCCACAATGCAATTGGGCGAACATGTGACGCTGCTCTATTTAAAGGGTGTTTTCATGACTCAGTAGCGCCTCTGAGTGGTGGAAGCTAAGATGTGAAGGTTTCTCCATCGTTCAGAACATTTATCCAACATTTTCCTCCTAAAACTCTTATTGTTTGTTATTGTTTATCTTTAGCCGGAGTGGGCGTGGCCTGAAGAACGTGATCACGTCTCAGTGTGAGACTGACGTCAGTGAACCACTCACTCTCCCACACCAAAGTCCACAACATCAGTGACACACAGTGACCACACGAGGCAGCAGAGGACCAGCAGCTAACATCAACCAGGAGGTTCTGCTTCATTAGGACCAGGTTTTGGTCTCCATGAGGACGTGTGTGTGTGTGTGTGTGTGTGTGTGTGTGTGTGTGTGTGTGTGTGTGTGTGTGTGTGTGTGTGTGAGTGTGTGTGTGTGTGTGTGTGTGAGTGTGTGTGTGTGTGTGTGTGTGTGTGAGAGAGAGAGAGAGAGAGAGAGAACAAGAGCTCAGATTGCGGGAAGTTCCACACACACACACACACACAGATCAAAGAGATGATGAAGAAGATGATGATGATGATGATGAAGATGATGGAGACTCTTACCGTGAAAAACAGGAAGAAGAAAAACCAGGTTATTAAAATGATTAATCCTTAGTCTCAGTCCTCATCGTCTGACTGAGAGAGAGAGAGAGAGAGAGAGACTGCTGCTGTCAGAGAGAATAAGCCCCTCCCCCCTCATTGTTCCAGCCAATAAGGAGTCAGTGTTTAAACATCGTCTCTGTCTGTTTATCTCTACGTTTCTCTTTTTCTTCATCTCTGCTGCCATCTACAGGAGAACACAGGAACTACAGAGGATATACGTATATATATTACATATATATGTGTGTGTATATATACACATACATATATACACACACACACATATATTCATATATGTGTGTGTATATATATGTATATACACATATATACATATATATACACACACACATATATATATATACATACTGTATATTCATATATACACACATACATATAAATATATATATATATATATATATATATATATATATATATATATATATATATATATATATATATTCACACATATACATATATACACATGTATAAATATATACATGTGTATATATGTATATAAATATACATACATACATATACATATAGACACATATACACGTATATCTACAGTAGATTGTGAGTCTACTACACCACCAGCAGAGGGAGCTCTCTGTCCACAAACCTGTTTTTGTGTCAGAGAGAGAGAGAGAGAGAGAGAGAGGGGTGCTTTGACTCCTGTTTAAAAACCACTCACTCTCCCACACCAAAGTCACTCACTCTCTCGCACCAAAGTCACTCACTCTCCCGCACCAAAGTCACTCACTCTCCCACACCAAAGTCACTCACTCTCCCACACCAAAGTCACTCACTCTCCCACACCAAAGTCACTCACTCTCCCACACCAAAGTCACTCACTCTCTCACACCAAAGTCACTCACTCTCTCACACCAAAGTCACTCACTCTCCCACACCAAAGTCACTCACTCTCCCACACCAAAGTCACTCACTCTCCCACACCAAAGTCACTCACTCTCCCACACCAAAGTCACTCACTCTCCCACACCAAAGTCACTCACTCTCCCACACCAAAGTCACTCACTCTCTCACACCAAAGTCACTCACTCTCTCACACCAAAGTCACTCACTCTCTCACACCAAAGTCACTCACTCTCACACACCAAAGTCACTCACTCTCCCACACCAAAGTCACTCACTCTCACACACCAAAGTCACTCACTCTCACACACCAGTCACTCACTCTCCCACACCAAAGTCACTCACTCTCACACACCAAAGTCACTCACTCTCTCGCACCAAAGTCACTCACTCTCCCCACACCAAAGTCACTCACTCTCCCACACCAAAGTCACTCACTCTCCCACACCAAAGTCACTCACTCTCCCACACCAAAGTCACTCACTCTCCCACACCAAAGTCACTCACTCTCCCACATCAAAGTCACTCACTCTCTCACACCAAAGTCACTCACTCTCACACACCAAAGTCACTCACTCTCCCACACCAAAGTCACTCACTCTCACACACCAAAGTCACTCACTCTCCCACACCAAAGTCACTCACTCTCACACACCAAAGTCACTCACTCTCACACACAGGAGTTATTGAAACAGAAAAACAAAGACGACTCAATAATAATATAATGTCATTTATCTGCTAAATACGTCACGTCTGAATCATCATCATCATCATCATCATCATCTGAGTGACTTTAAATCAAAGAAGAAGAAGCTAACTGAAGAAACCGTCAGAAAGAAAGTTTTTGTAGCTTGCTAACTAGCATCTTCACTTTTACCAAACCAAGAACAAGCTAGCTGAATAAAGAAGCCAAGGGTCAGTTATGAAGTAAGTTACTGTGGCTAGCTCATTAGCATGCTCATTTCTTTTTTATTAAGAACAAGCTAGAAGAATATAAACATCTAATAAAAAACAGAAAGCTATGAAGCTAACAGTCAGTTTAGTAGTAGTTTAGTGTGGCTAGCTAGCTAGCTAGCTGGCGTCTTCACTTTTATCCAAGCTAAAACTCACTGACTAAATCAAAAGCTAACTAGCATCTCCCTTTGTTTTTATCAAAACAAGAGCAACTGCAGTCGGTGATAGCGAGCTGCGCTAACAAGCTAAAGTAGCTCGACAAAAAACTGTTAAAAATATATACATATATATATATATATACATATATACACACACACACACACACACACACACACACACACACACACCTCTGATCAAAGTGATGCTTTAAACTCAGTTTCTTCTTCATTAAACTCATTATTTCTCCTTTTGATCGTTCAGAACAAACATGTCTGACTTTGTCGTGAAGTTTAAACTCGATCATGTGATCGTTACAGTTTCACAGTTAACTTTAAACACAAACATCGTTTACGTTTCTCATATTTCAATAATCTGAACTCCTTAAAGCTGCAGTACGTAACCTTTAAATATAAACGTCTGTAACAAAACAAAAACATTCATAAAATAAACTCTAAAATAACACAAAAATACAATACAAATACTTTTTATCATTTAATGTGTGTTTATGTACAAGTGTGTGTGTGTGTGTGTGTGTACATTACAGAAACAATGTGTGCTTGGGGGCGTGGCTTTAACTGTATTTGTCAAAGCGCTAGCTGCTAACGCTGTTGATGAACGATATTATGACGACTAATTATCTATTTATTTTTTATTCTTTATTTTGTGTCACGTGATATCGCTGTGATTGATAGGCCACGCCTCCTGCACATAAAAACAAACTTTCAGATTAATGACGTTCAAACATTAAAGGCGTGGCTTACCTCCTGTCAATCAACGACGGGACGTCCTCCAAACGTAACCTCAGACTTCAGATTTCCATAATCCAGCTCAGAGTCCTGTGTTCCATACACCGCTCAACTCCAGGACAGACGAGGGACAGACAGAGGACAGACGGGGGACAGAGGACAGGGGGACGTCCATCGTCTGTCAGGACACCTTGAGCAGTAACAGTCGTCTCTGTCGCGGTCACATGACGTCGTCGTGGTCACGTGACGTCATCACGTCAGTTATCACGTGGTCCTGATCCAGCGTGAGACGCCTTTAATCTGACGTATCATTGACTGAGATTATAATCCACATAATCCCAACACACACAACGAATGATAGCAGAGATTGAGCTAATCAGAGCCAGACTCCGCCCACAGGCCTTAATGGGAGGGGCTTAATGAGACTTTTTCTTTTTTTTTTAAACATATTTTATTCTGAAAATGTCCTCAACTCTGTCCTCTGTCCCCTCATGTCCTCGTCTGTCCTCTGGGAAACCCTCCATCCCTTCTTCTTTCACACATTCCTTCCGTCCTCACCCCCGTCCTCCGTCCCCCGTCCATTCCGGCCGAGGCAGAGGACAAAAGCTTTGTGTTTAAAGGCCACGTTAACAACAGAGGACATTGTCCTTCAAGTTCTTCAGTCTGGAAGACAGACGTCAACAAGAGTCAACAAGAGGGTGATGAAGACATGAAGTCTCTAATTCACTCGTTCCCAACAAATGTCCTCACTTTGACTAAACGTCCTCACTTTGTCTAAATGTCCTCACTTTGACTAAACGTCCTCACTTTGTCTAAACGTCCTCACTTTGACTAAACGTCCTCACTTTGTCTAAACGTCCTTACTTTGACTAAACGTCCTCACTTTGTCTAAACGTCCTCACTTTGTCTAAACGTCCTCACTTTGTCTAAACGTCCTCACTTTGACTAAACGTCCTCACTTTGACTAAACGTCCTCACTTTGACTAAACGTCCTCACTTTGACTAAACGTCCTCACTTTGTCTAAACGTCCTCACTTTGTCTAAACGTCCTCACTTTGACTAAACGTCCTCACTTTGTCTAAACGTCCTCACTTTGTCTAAACGTCCTCACTTTGTCTAAACGTCCTCACTTTGACTAAACGTCCTCACTTTGACTAAACGTCCTCACTTTGACTAAACGTCCTCACTTTGACTAAACGTCCTCACTTTGTCTAAACGTCCTCACTTTGACTAAACGTCCTCACTTTGTCTAAACGTCCTCACTTTGACTAAACGTCCTCACTTTGTCTAAACGTCCTCACTTTGTCTAAACGTCCTCACTTTGTCTAAACGTCCTCACTTTGACTAAACGTCCTCACTTTGTCTAAACGTCCTCACTTTGACTAAACGTCCTCACTTTGTCTAAACGTCCTCACTTTGTCTAAACGTCCTCACTTTGACTAAACGTCCTCACTTTGTCTAAACGTCCTCACTTTGACTAAACGTCCTCACTTTGACTAAACGTCCTCACTTTGTCTAAACGTCCTCACTTTGACTAAATGTCCTCACTTTGTCTAAACGTCCTCACTTTGTCTAAACGTCCTCACTTTGTCTAAACGTCCTCACTCTTCGACTGGACATTGTTTGTCCATCAGGAGTGAAGACGTCTTCATTGTCCTCGAACTGTATTGGACGACAGAGGACGATGTCTCACTGACACTTTGGAATCAGGATCACACACACACACACACACACACACACACACACACACAGACACAGACAGACAGACAGACAGACAGACACACACACACACACACACACACAGACACAGACAGACAGACACAGACAGACAGACAGACAGACACACACACACACGACTGAGGACACAGAGATGTTTCAAATCAACATATTGACTTCATTTTTCAGGTACTTCAGTCGTCCGTTAATCTTCATCACCGCTGTGATCTGATCAGCTAGTGATGTCTGGAGGATCTGATCAGCTAGTGATGTCTGGAGGACACATTCCTGTCTGATTATTGATCACTGATCGTCTGATGGATCTGATCATGATCAGGTGAATTCTTTTTATCCGTGGATTCGTCAAAGTTCAGGGATTTAGAATCAGAAAAGACAAAATCAGAGCAGTAAAAGTAGATTTTTTCTTTATTTTTATCGTACCAGTTGGTTTTATTATGACAATTCTGACACTGGAGAAGCAAAAAGCCTTGGCGTCCTGCAGAGAACCGACAACATGACACCAGTGGTTCCACGTCATTGTTATTGCAAAGTTTTTCAGTAGAAACTCATCAGCAAACATGAAAATAAAACTGTGATTATGTCAAAAATGATCTGCAAAACACTTCAAATATATGAGACCCAAAAATAAAAGTGAACATAAATGAATCATCACTAAACTTCTACACTAAGGTTTTATAAATCACAGACTAATCATTAATCCACTGATGTTTAATCATCAAATAATCGGAGGTTGTATCAAAAACTTTGTTAAAAAATAACGTAAATGAGAAGATTATGTTTGGGAATTATTAGAAATGTCGTCATTGATCTTTAACTCCGCCTCTAAAATCTCGTCCTGAGAGAAGAAAAAACGTCACGACGTAGAAAAATAAGAATAACGTCCTCGACTTCCTCTTTATGCTAATGAAGTTCAACTGTGACGTCTTTGGGCTCAAACTCTAAAATCTCTGTCGATATTTTCAAACAAGTCGTTTTTGTTTGTGATTCTGACCGTGGGCGGGGCTTAGGAAGCCGCCTGCTGATTGGCTCCTGAGACGCGGAGTGGCCGTCTAAGGTTAAACATCAGATACGTAGACTCTGTCGATTGCTTTGTGAAAAGCGTTGTTTGAAAATATCGACAGAACTTGAGATTCATGATCTGACAAATTCATTCCAAAGGGTAAAAATCCACGTCCGTGTTTTCGTGGCCTCTTCGTAAAGCAGCAGAAAACACAAACACACACTTCACTGAAAACAAACACTTGAGATTTGGCAAAAAGTTGTGTAATTGTGCGAACGTTGTGTAGTTTTCTCGCTCTACGTCAAACCTCTGAGCTTTTATTTTGTCTCGCTCATAAAAAGCTGCCGTTTTGACTCTTTTACGTCCATACATACATATCAAAGCCCAGGCTTTTATTTTGAAATCCTGTGAAATCAGTGAAGCAAAAGCGAATAAAAAATCTCACACAAACTTACTTTAGTTTGTTCTGACTTTAAAAAACTAAAATATTCTTCTTCTCTAAATCTGTTTTTTTTTTATTATTCTCATCTTTTACGAGACAATTGTGAATAAAGATATAAACAAACAGCTAGTGTTAAAAGGCAAACTGTACTGAATTTGAATAACCACGCCCACTCGTTCACACCTGGAGTTTCTTCGTCTGGTGGACGTCGTCTTCTCCTTTTATTCAAAGCAAGACAAAAGAGTTCTGAGGCAAAACCACTGAAATTAAAGCCAGGAGGTGAATAATGCAATGCTGCTGGGAAACGAGCGCTATCGCTAGCCCCGCTATCGCTAGCCCCGCTATCGTTTCTGACCGAGCGGTCGACTCGAGAGCTAGCGCTAACGAGGACATGTTTTTGTCTTAGGCCACTGTAGCAGCTGGGTCGTCCCTAACCCAACTGTTTGGACTGATCGTCCCAAACGTCCACTGAAACCCCACCCCCCCACACCCACCCCCCCCACTGGTCACTCCCCCTCCCAAACCAAAACCCCTTGTAGTTGTACTTTAGCACCTCTTTGACATCTCTTCCTGTAAATGTCCACACGTCCTCACCCTCCTCCCTGCGTTGAAGTCTTAGTCTTAGGGTGGAACGTAGGGCGGTGGAGATCTGTACGGGGTCATGTTCTTGGGGCGAGAACCCTTACCCTCCATGGGAGCCGTGAAAGGAGGCGGAGGCTGGTACGGGGGGGCGTTGGGATCCTCGTCCCGCAGAGCCGTGTACTCCCCGAGCATTTCCTGGTTTAGGGGCGTGGTCTCCGGCGTGGCCATGTTGGGATACTCAGGGGGTGGAAGTGGGGGCTTCTCTTCCTGCAGAATCAGGGGCATACTGGAAGACGGGGGAGGTTTGGAGTCGTCCAGTTCGTCTGCAAAGATGATGGGAACGCCCTTCTTGATGAAGGTGGCCTGGTCTTCGATGGTCAGCTTTCCCTTTCTCTTCTTCCTGTAGCAGATCATCGCAATGATACCTGCTATCAGCAAGATGGCCGCGACCACCACAGCAGGAATGACGGTGTGGAGATAGACGTCGTCGGTGCTGTGCCGGCTCGTTCCCAGACCCGGTGTGACGGCGGGAGGATCTGGAATATCGATCTCTCCTGGAGGGACGAAGGAGTACATCCTGCAGCTCGCCCTTCCTTTGACCTTGACGTCCAGCGGCCTGAATTCAGGCTCCATCGCGTACCTCAACGTCTGCGAGGGCCGACCGTCGGCGTCAGCGAGGGTTCGGCTCATGACGGCGAGCTGTTCCCTGGGACACGGATGCTGCGGGAGGCTGGTGTTGGTCCACTCCACCACGACGGAGCCTTTGCTGATGTTGCGCAGACTGACCGTGCTGCTGTTGCGATCCCCCAGGGCGTACGACAACTTTTTGACCAGAAGGATTTTCTTGTGGATGTCGTGAGTGACCGACCGCGGATCGCCTTCCAAACGCGCCGTGAAAATCACGGGCGTCTTGTCGTTGACGGGCCAGCGGTTCACTCGCACCTCGAAAGCATCGATGGCGTTGAGGCCACCTTTGTCCATGGCGTACATGTAATATTCATGTTTTCCCACGTGCTGCGCGTCGGGCAGACCGTAGAGAAGTTGGCTGGTGCTGTTGAACTGAATCCAAGAACCTTCTCCCACCACTTCATTGTGGTTCTGTCTCAAGGTGAGACGGAGCTTTTCCGTTAATCCGTCTTCTTTGTCAAAGAACGTATCAGACGGAATCTTCACCTCGAAATACGTGCCGACCAGCGCGTCCACCTGGTCCAGAGGGTTACTCAGTATTGGTTTGTGATTGTAAGGATCTGGGACGGCGGCCGGTGACGGCGTGGTACGTGCGGCCGGTTTTGCTGTCGAGGTCTTTGGTTCTCTGGGCAGAGGCGTGGTCTTAGGCCTCTTGGGTTTCTTGGTGGGTCGTCGGGTGGGCGTGGCCGGCGTGGCTGTGGCTTCCACATAAATAGGCCTGGTCACGGTGGCCTGGATGGGGACGGTGCTGGTGGTCTCCATCACCCGTGTCGGTTGAGGAGGTCCCAGCGTGGGAGTGTGGGCAATGGAGTCACGGACTCTGATTGTCGGCTTTCCTGGAAGAGGAACCGGGCCTCGGACCGGCGGAGCCGAGCTTTCAGTCGGTGCAGCGATAGAAGGGGAGGACAGAGTTGGTATAATCCTCACCGGAGGTTCCACGACAGTCGTCGGGGGAACCACGGCCAGAACGGGCGTAGGAGTGTTGTTCAACTGACGCCGAACTCTCTTTGGGACATGAGGCTTCTTGTTGGCAATGTGCCATCCCACCACCGGGTAGCCTAGCTTAGCCGACATCGCGCCCTCCTTCGCCGGAATCTGGACGTTGTTGATATTGGGGACGGTGGTTTGGTCCAACGAGCAGCCGAGCTTCCACGACAGCAGAGCTCCGTTCTCCACCACCTGCAGAGATTATTAAAGCATTGGTTCTCAAAGAGCAGCCCGGGGGCCAATGGCGGCCCACAGAAACATTTCTGGCGGCCCCGCAATGAATTACAGTTGATAGTTTTAATCCAGGAGCGACTAAGCTTGTTAAATGTTGATTGGACATTACTGGATACAGACAAATTACCCAGAAAAATTCTGTGTATTTACCTGGTTTCTATATGGTGAATTTTAGTGTATTATTGTGTTATAAGCTGGTAATAAGCAGGTAGCTACAGCCCCCAATTACTAGCTATTTACCCAGTAAATATATGCTAACAGAAATGTGTTACTTGGTATTAACCTGTAATTAGAAGGTAAGAACAATGACCAAAATACTGGGTAATTACACAATAAATTATAAAGCGTTATTATATTAATGCTTAAAAAACATTCTTCACAACAAGCTAGTAAGGCAGAGATGATAGCTAGAAGTTAGCGAGTTAGCCTTTTAGCCAGGAGAATGACACAGTGTCAAAGCTGCTGTTGCTAGCTTCTCCAGACTTTTAGTCCCTAGCTTGAATTTCAACAGCTACTGGGTGAGGCAGAATTTTAGCATAATCTGTGCATCGCTACATGGCGCTATAGGTTACCCAGCTAACAAACTCTGATTTCCAGAATGTTCCAGGAATGTTAGCTTTTTTTTTTTTTCCCTTTGGCGGCCCTCAGTCCAATGTTGGGTTCCTAAATTGGCCCTCAGGTATCAACACTTTGAGAACCCCTGGATTAAAGGATTCATAATAACATGAACTTCACCTTCTTAGCGTTTCCTGGCCCGGCCATGAACGCAGACATGTCGAACAGCCGATTGTTGACCACAGGGAGGATCTTCATGTGCTGCAGCTCCACCTCTGAGAAAACCTTCATGTTCTCCAGGAGCTCCACCCTCTGCTCTGGCTTCATCTTGGTTAAATCAGCGTCCAGAATCACCGTCAGGACGGTGACCGGCTCCTCGCGGCCACACGTGAACGGCTGGACGTGGTCTTCGGTCGGGGTCTGGTTGGACCCGGTCTGAGCGGCGTCAGAGTCCGAGTGATCCTCAGGGTGGACCTCGATGGAAAAGACCTCAGAGGATGTTGACTTGGTGTTGGAGATGGACACGGAGATGTAATGGACGCCTTTGTCCTGGTCCAGAGGGAGACCCTGAAGGACTCGGCTGCTGGAGTTCCAGTTCAGCCAGACCGGCAACGAGTCCTGACCCGACTCAGTCATCTGCAAGAAAACACAGATACTTTAACGACTAAACTTAACCTTAACCTTAACCTTTAACTTAACCACAGTTCAAATCTTAGTCCTAATCTTAACCAGCTCCTCAGAGGAGGTTCTGCCTCATTAGGACCAGGTTCTGGTCTCCATGAGGTCAGTGGCTGTAACTTCATCGAATGTTTGTCTGTGATTTACTGAAACAATGACACACAACATGTTCTATTTATGTCACACACACACACACACACACACACACACACACACACACACACACACACACACACACACACACACACACACACACACACACACACACAGACACACACAGACACACTAAGATGTTGAGCAGCGATGGAGCGAATGAAAGAGGCAGGTCAAGCAAGAAGAGAGAGTGATATTAGGAAGAGGAAGAAGAAGAGGAGGAGGAGGAGGAGGAGGAGGAGGAGGAGGAAGAGGAGGAGGAAGAGGAAGAGGAGGAGGAAGAGGAAGAGGAGGAGGAAGAGCAGTGAATTGTTTCCAGTGGAAAATGTGAGAAGAGGAAGAGATGGACGGATGTTTATGAGCGGAAATCTATGTGACAGCCAATTTAACTGTTTAATATTCACACACACACACACACACACACACACACACACACACACACACTGTCTCCTGTTGTTAAAGATGTTAAACTGTAGATTAAACAGCAGGGGGCGCTCACAGCTCAGTGTTTCACTCTGAACTTTCCCTTTAATCTCCTCTGACCTTTGACCTCTGACCTTTAAACCTGATGAACAAACTCCAGCTTCTAAATATAAACGTGCTGCTGCTCTGACCATCACACACACACACACACACACACACACACACACACACACACACACACACACACACACACACACACACACACACACACACACACACTGTGGTTACTAGGCAACAGGAGGACACACACAGGAGGACACACACAGGAGGACACACATAACAACAGGAGGACACACACAGGAGGACACACATAACAACAGGAGGACACACACAGGAGGACACACATAACAACAGGAGGACACACACAGGAGGACACACATAACAACAGGAGGACACACACAGGAGGACACACATAACAACAGGAGGACACACACAGGAGGACACACATAACAACAGGAGGACACACACAGGAGGACACACATAACAACAGGAAGACACACACAGGAGGACACACATAACAACAGGAGGACACACACAGGAGGACACACATAACAACAGGAGGACACACACAGGAGGACACACATAACAACAGGAGGACACACACAGGAGGACACACATAACAACAGGAGGACACACATAACAACAGGAGGACACACATAACAACAGGAGGACACACACAGGAGGACACACATAACAACAGGAGGACACACACAGGAGGACACACATAACAACAGGAGGACACACAACAACAGGAGGACACACACACACACACACACTCACACTCTCTCACACACACAGACACACACTCTCACACAGACACACACACACTCTCACACAGACACACACACACACACACATGAATATAAAGTCAAACCACAGAAAGTCTTTTTTTAGTTCAGTTTCCTCCTCACAGACAGTTTGTGTCAAAGGTCAAAGGTCAAAGGGACTCAGGTTGACACCATCAGCTCTGAGGGGGGGGGGGGGTTGGGGGCGTGTCCTAAACCTCAACTCTGGGGGGGGGGGGGCATGTCCTAAACCTCAGCTCTGGGGGGGGGGGGGGTTGGGGGCGTGTCCTAAACCTCAGCTCAGAAAGTGGATCAAAAGGAGTCTGAGGTTTAATTATAGAGCAACATGAACATGGTCAGTGAACGCATCACGGAGAGGGTGACTCATATGTTCTGATGTGTGTGTGTGAGAGAGAGTGTGTCTGTGTGAGGGGGTGTGTGTGTGAGTGTGTGAGAGTGTGTGTGTCTGTGTGAGGGGGTGTGTGTGTGAGAGTGTGTGTGTCTGTGTGTGAGAGTGTGTGTGTGTGTGTGTGTGTGTGAGTGAGTGTGTGTGTGTGTCTGTGTGTGTGTGAGAGTGTGTGTGTGTGTGTGTGTGTGTGAGTGTGTCTGTGTGTGTGAGTGTGTGTGTGTGTGTGAGAGTGTGTGTGTGTGTGTGTGTGAGTGAGTGTGTGTGTGTGTCTGTGTGTGTGTGTGTGAGTGTCTGTGTGTGTCTGTGTGAGTGTGTGTGTGTGTGTGTGTGAGCTATTCTTAATCTTAATCTTATACCAGCTAACACTGAGCTATAGCGGCTAACACTGAGGTATAATGGCTAACACTGAGCTATAACGGCTAACACTGAGGTATAGCGGCTAACACTGAGCTATAACGGCTAACACTGAGCTATAGCGGCTAACACTGAGCTATAACGGCTAACACTGAGGTATAGCGGCTAACACTGAGCTATAACGGCTAACACTGAGCTATAGCGGCTAACACTGAGGTATAGCGGCTAACACTGAGCTATAACGGCTAACACTGAGCTATAGCAGCTAACACTGAGCTATAGCAGCTAACACTGAGCTATAGCAGCTAACACAGCTCTGTACTCAGACAAACTCACCTTGACGACGTCGCCCACGTAAACGTCCTCCATCTTGTTTGGCACCTTCATCTGGAAGACTTGACCCACCACCGCTGAGGAGTCTGGGAAGGCAGTGGGCGGGGCACCGTTCTGCTGAGCTCCGCCCTCCATGGCCCTGAACTCCTGCAGGAGGGAGGAGGACATGGACGCCTCCAGCTCGCCGCGAGCTCCCGCCTCCACCAACACGGCGTCCACCTCCACCTGGGCGTGGACGGGCGGCTGCAGCCAGGTCGCCATGGTGACCAGAGAGAGGAGCAGTCTGACCAGCAGGGGGCCCACTCTCACTTCACCACACATTCTTCACTTTTGTTAACGTCCAAGTGGGAGGAAGGGGGGGGGGGGTCAGGGGGAGGAGCTCACCCCCGACAGATCCAGTAAATCCTTCTTTTCAAACCTCCCTCCCGCCCTCTCTGGCTCCGCCCTCTCTGGCTCCGCCCACTCTTGTCCTCGCCTGGCGCCGAGCAGGAATCTCTTTGTCCTCTTCTCCTCCCCCCCCCCTCACAGGGTCAGGAGGTCCATCACACTCACACACTCACTGATCTGTGGAGAAACATCAGAGGAAACATGATATTATTCTACTGAACGACACATCAGAGAAACACAACGTTCATATGTTATTATAAGTTTGATGATTTTATCAGATACAGAAAAAATAATCTGTGATAATACTGGCCCAAAAAAATCTGCATCATAAATCAGCTGAAATCACCAGAGACCCCGCGATATCATCACGATATCATCACGATAATAAAGTTACGATATCATCACGATATCATCACGATAATTAAGTTACAATATTATCACGATATTTAAGTCACGATTACCACGATACTGCGATATACTGAGCATAATGAGAAGAGGACGTGTGGACGGACAGATGGAGGTGATCTACGGTGAGACTGTGGATTAGCTTAACAAAGCTAACAAAGCTAACAAAGCTTTTACTGGAACCACTGATGAATGGAGGCTGAGTCTATTGTGTGTGTGTGTCTCAGTGTGTGTGTGTGTGTCTCAGTGTGTGTGTGTGTGTGTGTGTGTGTGTGTGTGTCTCTCACAGAGCAGAGGACCTCCTCCTGTGTTAGTGTGTGTCACAACAAATGATTTCCCCCCTGAGGGGGGGGGGGGGATGGGGGGGAGACCCCCGCTCTCTTGTTCGTCCAGGAAGTAAAAGTAAAAAGTGTCTTTGTTGTCGTCGTCGTTTCACTTTAGTTCAAACATTAACGTTTAATCACGAGCGTCACACTCATTTAATACACACACACACACACAAACACTCATTTAATACACACACACACGTGTGTATATATATACACGTATATACATGTGTGTATATGTATGTTAACATGTATGTGAATCAGGAACGCGAGACTTTGATGACGGTTGATGAACTGATTTGAATGAAGACGTGACGTAAACGTGACAAACGTGACGCAAACGTGACAAACGCGACGTAAACGTGACAAACGTGACGTAAACGTGACGTAAACGTGACGTTAACGTGACGTAAACGTGACAAACGTGACGTAAACGTGACGTAAACGTGACGTAAACGCGACGTAAACGCGACGTAAACGTGACAAACGTGACAAACGTGACGTAAACGCGACGTAAACGTGACAAATGTGACGTAAACGTGACAAACGTGACGTTAAAGTGACTTAAACGTGACGTAAACGTAAACGTGACGTAAACGTACAAATTCCACAGATCTTGGTCACGTCTTATTTTAGACTCCTCAGACAGCAGCTGCTCTGAGATCAGAATAAACTTCAGACAGAAATACAACGTTCACCCGACACTCTGACGCTTCACCACCACACTTCCTCTCAGGAGGAGGAGGAGGAGGAGGAGGAGGAGGAGGGGGAGGCTAAAAGGAGAGCAGGAATGTGAGGGAGGAGCGCTTGTTTTCAGTGTCAGGGCACAATGTGAAAACTTCCCCCTCAACCCTATAGTTAGAAACACGGCACCACCTGTCAACAAGACACACCTCCTCACACAAGTCACGCCTCCTCACACAAGACACGCCTATTCACACAAAACACCTGTCAACAAGACACGCCTCCTCACACAAGTCACGCCTCCTCACACAAGACACGCCTATTCACACAAAACACCTGTCAACAAGACACGCCTCCTCACACAAGTCACGCCTCCTCACACAAGACACGCCTATTCACACAAAACACCTGTCAACAAGACACGCCTCCTCACACAAGACACACCTCCTCACACAAGTCACGCCTCCTCACACAAGACACGCCTATTCACACAAAACACCTGTCAACAAGACACGCCTCCTCACACAAGACACCTGTGAACAAGACACGCCTCCTCACACAAGACACGCCTCCTCCCACAAGACACCTGTGAACAAGACACGCCTCCTCACACAAGACACGCCTCCTCACACAAGTCACGCCTCCTCACACAAGACACACCTCTTCACCAAAAACACCTGTCAACAAGACACGCCTCCTCACACAAGACACGCCGCCTCACACAAGACACCTGTGAACAAGACACGCCTCCTCACACAAGACACGCCTCCTCACACAAGACACACCTCTTCACACAAAACACCTGTCAACAAGACACGCCTCCTCACACAAGACACCTGTCAACAAGACACGTGATGAAGGCCAAAGAAAGTCGTGATCATGTGACGATGAATAATCAAACACATCTATCAAAGAGCAGGAAATTCCTCCTGTGGAATTTCCCTCAGCAGCCAATCAGGACGCAGCGTGGCCACTCAGCGGCCAATTAGAGCAGAGGAATTTCCCCTGTGGTGACCAATCAGAGAGAGGCATCAGGTCAAAGGCCAAACATCAGCAGACGCACTTTAAAGGTCGTCCTCGTTCTAAAATAGTCTCACACACACACACACACACACACACACACACACACACACACACACACACACACTTTCTTTTTTCAGGAGGATGTGGGAGGAGCCTGTGTCGTCCAAAAACATCAACATAAATCATACGTTTTTTTCTATTTCAACACCAGAGTCACAGATAAAGTGACCTCTGACCTCTGCCCTCTGCTGACACCACCATTTCAGGGTCTCCACGTCTGTATTCTCTTAAACTTGAAATCAATAGTTTGGGCTCAGTTTATCTTAAACTTGACATCTCAGTTTGGGCTCAGTTTATCTCACGTTCCGTTGTCTTTCCGTGAGCGAGCGGCGTTAGCATGTGAGCGAGCGGCGTTAGCATGTGAGCGAATGGCGTTAGCATGTGAGCGAGCGGCGTTAGCATGTGAGCGAGCGGCGTTAGCATGTGAGCGCAGAGTAAATCGGTACAACAACAATCATGATACGGTCGTTTTAAATGATTGTGTGTGTGAAGGAGGTGGAGCCTCAGCATCAGCTGTAGAATCTTTCTCTCACTCGTCCTCTGACGGTCAATAACGGACAGAAAGGCGAGGCGACAGCAGGGGGCGCTGCAGGACAACAACAAAGACAGATGTTATGAAGGTGAAGAAGGAAAAGAGAAAAACAAGCAGAGCTCCAGCAGAGAGGAAGTCATGTGACCTCCACTCCGCAAACACAAAGGCTTCTGGGAAAAAAAACATCAGTGTCACCTCCAGCTCAGAGGTGGAGCTCACGAGTAAATATGATCCGACAGGAAGCCCACGCCACATGGACCACATGTGGACTCATGTGGACTCATGTGGACTCATGTGGATCAGGAATGTGAGTCACGAGGTCGAGTTCAAGTTCAGGTTCTAGATCTGAGTCAGGTTCTTCACAGAAGACCATGAGTCTGTGATAAGACTACGATAAGTCTACGATGGGTCTACGTCACATGATCACGTCTTTATCTCCCTGTTACATTGAAGTTTGTGAACCACTCACTCTCTCACACCAATGACCGTGAACTTGTGATGAACATCATTTTAAGGTGTGGCGGCCATGTTGTTCTGACAGTGACCTCTGACCCCGTGGTTTCCGACACACAGGAGGCGTGGCCTCTTCTTCAACAAACACAGCGAGGAGCGTTTGTTTTCCACACACTGACGCCCTGCGGCGACCGGAACACTGTTTCTTATCTCCACAAACACCGTCTTTATCTTCAGACCACACGAGGCAGCAGAGACACACAGTGACCACACAAGGCAGCAAAGACACACAGTGACCACACGAGGCAGCAGAGGATCATCAGCTGCTGAACATCACTGATGTTCTCTGTGGACTTTGGTGTGAGAGAGTGTGTGGAATCATAACTGAAAATAACTGAGACCACCAGCTAAAAGGGGAGGAGCTACAGTGAGTGACAGCTGTGTGTGTGTGGAGTCTTGTGTTGCCCGGCTGTCATTTTGTGTCAAACTGTCCTCAGCTGTCTCTGTCTGTCTACACACACACATACACACACACACACACACAGTAAAGTTAAACCCCGCCCCCTGTCCTCGTCCTGATGACGTCAGCTGATCTCAGGTCCATTCACCTGTTTGGGGTCATGTGACCTCAGCTCACGTCTGCTGCACTGACCACACACACACACACACACACACACACACACACACACACACACACACACACACACACACACACACACACACACACACACACACACACACACACACACACACACACACACACACACACACACACACACATCCTCTGTGTGTGTGTGTTTGCCTCTGCTTGCATGTGTGTGTGACTTTGACTTGATGCCAGGAACAAAGTCACCTATTGAGAATGTAACCCCCCCCCACACACACCCACACACACACACACACACCTGGCGTTGTGTAACTGTTAAATCTAACGTGTCTTTTGCTGGATCTCATTTCCTTTGCTTCAGTGTTTGTCGTTTGTTCGCATTGAAAGACACACACACACACACACACACCCCCTCACACACACACACAGACACAGACTCACACAGACACACACAGACACACACACACACACACACTCACTCACACAGACACACACTCACAGACACACACACACACACACACACACACACACTCACTCACACAGACACACACTCACAGACACACACACACACACACACAGACACACACACACACACACACACACACACACACACACACACACTCACACAGACACACAAACACACACACTCACTCACACAGACACACACACACACAGACACACAGACACACACATAAACTAAAACCAAACCCTATTCAACTATTTGACTATTTTATTTTCTCAACAGCTCCTCCTCCTCCTCCCCCTCCTCCCCCCCCTCCTCCTCCCCCCCCCTCCTCCTCCCCCTCCTCTGCCTCACCCCCCCCCTCCTCCTCCTCCTCCTCCTCCCCCTCCTCTGCCTCCCCCCCCCTCCTCCTCCTCCTCCTCCCCCCCCCCCTCGTCTCCATGGTTACTTCACAGTTATGCTTTGACGTTCTGTGGCTGCTGAGGTGAAGTTTAAATTCCTTCACTGAGCAACGTGTCTGCACACGCACAACACTACACACACAACTAACACTACACACACAACTAACACTACACACAACTAACACTACACACAACTAACACTACACACAACTAACACTACACATAACTAACACTACACATAACTAACACTACACACAACTAACACTACACACACACACACACAACTAACACTACACATAACTAACACTACACACACACACACACACACAACTAACACTACACAGAACACTACACACAACTAACACTACACACACACTACACACGCACAACTAACACTACACACAACTAACACTACACACACAGACACACAACTAACACTTCAAACACACGGTTTGCTAGCGTTAGCAGAGTCTGTAGCGAGGCTAACGTTAGCATCCAGATTAACAGTTAAACTTAACTGATAACAAAAGTCTTTGTGTTTGAAGACGAGAAACATCGTAACAATGTTACCTCACAGCTGACGGCGTACTCATATAGACCACCAGGGGGCAGCGTAACAGGCTGAGAGTCAGCTTTAAACAACATGGCCGAGCAAGTGCACATGTGATGATGTCACATTATGACGTCATCACGCGGTCGGATGAAAAACGTCATGTGAAAGTGGTGATGATGTTGAGCTGTGTTTGCTAACGTTTGTTGACAAAACTGTGGTGATGTGGTGGTGAGGACGTCCTCGTCGTCATGGCAACACACACACACACACACACACACACACACACACACACACACACACACACACACACACACACACACACACAAGCAGAAAACTAACTAACCAGCCAAAACAAAGGGGGGGGGGTGATAATGTTGTGTCCAATCATATGCAGTTAATGCTCCAGAACTAATGACTGTGCACTGCCACCATGTTTACACACACACACACACACACACACACACACACACAAACACACACACACACACCCACACACACAGTTCATCCACTGCTGTGTTTTAGAACATGGTTCTCAGACTGTGGAGCGTGTACCTTTACTGGTACATGAGAAAATCATCATAAACACTGTAAATATCAGTGTATGTCAACAAAAAACTAAATAACAACAATACGTCACACACTGGCCGTTCACTCACTCACTCATTCACTCACTCACTCGTTCATTCACTCGTTCATTCACTCGTTCACTCACTCATTCATTCACTCACTCGTTCGTTCACTCACTCACTCCTTCACTCGTTCGTTCACTCATTCACTCACTCGTTCGTTTACTCACTCACTCGTTCGTTCACTCACTCACTCCTTCACTCGTTCGTTCACTCATTCACTCACTCGTTCGTTTACTCACTCACTCGTTCGTTTACTCACTCACTCGTTCACTCATTCACTCACTCGTTCGCTCGCTCACTCACTCGTTCACTCATTCACTCACTCACTCGTTCGTTCACTCACTCACTCATTCATTCACTCGTTCACTCACTCATTCACTCCCTCACTCACTCGTTCACTCAGTCAAAACCATCAGGATCACCGTGAGGTTAAGTGTCTTTGCTCAAGGACACATCAGCATGTAGACTATCAGAGCTGGGAATCGAACCCACAACCTTGGAATAAAAGACTGGGACCAGGTTTTTCCCCAAAACCCTCATTCAGAACAACAATGAACCAAAGGTCACAACACCTGTTCAAGGAGAGAGGAGACATGGGTGTGTAGGAAAGGAAAGAAGGAAGGGAATGAGGAGAGAGGAGACATGGGTGTGTAGGAAAGGAAAGAAGGAAGGGAATGAGGAGAGAGGAGAGGAGGCAGCAGATAAGTGGCTGAGAAAGCCGGTTAATAACAGAGACTAAAAATAACCTGAGCTCAGAGGAAACACCACACACACAGAGACACACACAGAGAGAGACACACACACACACACACACACACACACACACACACACAGTAGCCAGGGAACACTTTCCCTTCACAGCAAAATAAACACACACACACACACACACACACACACGGTGCTGCGTTCACGGACACACAGACAGCGCAGGAAACGCCACATTGTTAACAATGAACTGACCGTGACTGAGCTCCGGTGAGAGCCGTGACTCCTCCTGCTGCTCCTGCTCCTGCTCCTCCTGCTCCTGCTCCTGCTCCTGCTCCTGCTCCTGCTGCTGCTCCTGCTCCTGCTGCTCCTGCTGATCCGGATCCTCCTCTCGCTCCGGTTCCGGTTCTTCTTCAGGACAAATCCACACTGAGATTCTGTGAGAAAATATTCTCAGATTCACAGACGGAAAAAAACAGCTTCTGACTGTGTGTGTGTGTGTATGTGCGCGAGGCTCCGTTGAGCGAACACACACACACATACAGACATATACCAGGACACACACACACACTCTCTCTCACACACACACACACGTCCTGCTACTGAACAACTGCTGCTGCGACTGCTGCTGACACCGAAAGGGAGGGGGAGGGGGAGGGGGCGGAGCCTCAGCGTCACTACATGACTCCTCCCCTCAAAACTGACTCCACCCTCATTTTTGACAGACGTTTACATCAGGACACACACATGCACGCGCGCACACATACACACACACGTGCACGCGCACACACAGTGAACATTATTGTCAGACTGAAGGAAAAACTTAATCTGATTAAATTAGAATATTTTATTTATAATTATATTTAAGTTGAGTTTGGAAAACTGCATTCCTGAACATTCAAGGAATTCTGCAACTGTGAGATAAACTCTGAACAGGTGTCTGAACATGTCTGACACACACACACACACAGACACACGCACACACACACACCACACGCACACACAGACACACATACACACACCACACGCACACACACACACAGACACAGACACACGCACAGACACAGACACACAGACACACATACACACACTCTGTTCCCACATCTGAACATGGAAGCGCAGCATAACCCTGCAGATTTCAAAATAAAAGTCTGAAGGTCTGAAAGCAATCTGTTTTTCAAAATAAAAGGCTTGGTTTCTGTCTGTCCCACACTAAAACACAGCCATGCAGCTTTAAAAATAAACGTCATCGATTCTATTGGTCAACTAAATCAGTTTTCAAAATAAAAGTCCCACTTTGGCAGGCTGCTGCAGCAGTTGATGTGTGTGTGTTTAACAGTGAGTGTCCACTGTGTCCTCAGGCGTCCACAGCAGAGGACACAGAGGACACAGAGGACACAGTTCTAATGTTTTCATGGAGGAAAAGTTCTCAGACCATCTTCGTCTTCACAGCAGATCACAGAAATTCACAGGATGAGAATTCACTCACAGTCAGAGTGAATTCAGAATGATGTCAGTGTGAATTCAGAGGGATTTCAGAGTGATGTCAGTAAACGCAAACAAACACAGATCAGTGTGAGACACAAGAACAAAGAGATTCTTCAAGGAAACACTTTCACACAACAATGCTGCAGGCACACACACACACACACACACACTGTGGCTCCGCCCCCCCCCCCCCACACACACACATTTTCAAACAGTTTTCACCTCAAATTCATCACATCCATGTTTCAGACCAGATTAACTGAGTTAATCTGAGGCTGAGACTGTGTGTGTTTGAATGTGTGTGTGTCTACGTGTGTGTGTGTGTGTGTATACATTCTTAAAGGCAGTGGCCCGTGGCTCAGTGCCAATCATTCCTCAGTTTGCAATTACAAAGAGCTGAGAGGTAATCACTATTGATCAGTGCACACACACACACACACACACACACACAGGTAAAATTCAGCGTCAGCTGCAGCAGATTCATGTTAAACATTCTCCACATACCAATCACTGTTGACACAACACACACACACAGACATGTTGAGGACGTGTGTCCACGTCTCTACACACACACACAGACAGACACTCACACACACACAGACTGTATTATCTGTGTGTGTGTGTGTGTGTGTGTCCTCAGGGCCTGCAGGTCTGAACCAGACGTCGTTTTTCAACGTGTTTGAAAAAAAGAAAAAACACTTCACACGAGTGTGTGTGTGTGTGTGTGACAGGTGATGACATCATCGTACAGTTCATGTATAAACTCTTTATCTAAAGTCCTTCCTCAGTGTCAGTGCCCCCTGCTGCTGACACTGAGGCTCACTCAGTGAACACATCCTGCTTTATCTGTTACAATGTTAGTAAACCACTCACTCTCCCACACCAAAGTCCACTGCTCCTCTGCTGCCTCCTGTGGTCACTGTGTGTCATTGAGGTCCATCAATCACTAAAGAGACAAAAGAAGAATTCAGTGATGGAGACAGCAGTGTGTGTGTCTCTGTGTGTGTGTAGAGACGTGGACACACGTCCTCAACACGTCTCTGTGTGTGTGTGTGTAGAGACGTGGACACACGTCCTCAACACGTCTCTGTGTGTGTGTGTAGAGACGTGGACACATCCTCAACACGTCTCTGTGTGTGTGTGTAGAGACGTGGACACACGTCCTCAACACGTCTCTGTGTGTGTGTGTAGAGACGTGGACACACGTCCTCAACACGTCTCTGTGTGTGTGTGTGTGTAGAGACGTGGACACACGTCCTCAACACGTCTCTGTGTGTGTGTGTGTAGAGACGTGGACACACGTCCTCAACACGTCTCTGTGTGTGTGTGTGTGTAGAGACGTGGACACACGTCCTCAACACGTCTCTGTGTGTGTGTGTGTAGAGACGTGGACACACGTCCTCAACACGTCTCTGTGTGTGTGTGTAGAGACGTGGACACACGTCTCTGTGTCTCCGTCCTCTTTATTTTTACTTGTTTGTGTGAAACGTGAGACGTTCGTTCATCAGCTTTTAATAAAACTGTGATCTGACCGTATATGACTGCTGCTATAAATACACACACACACACACACACAACACTGACACACACACACACACACACTGGTGTCAGGGGAGGATGAATGTAATTAATAATCACAGTGGGAAGT
>NC_139822.1:20410381-20415381 GCF_963457635.1 Microchirus variegatus
ACCATCAGCTGATGACGAAAGTAAATAATACGTCTGTCAGTCAGAAAATCGTGGAATAAGCTAGCTTAGCCAACGCTAGTTCACTTACATTAATGCGTACGTTACGGCAGTAATCTGTGATTACACTAGTTATACTAGTGATTAAAATGAATTGTATCAACTGTGTGATTGAATCTGTGATGATTTGTCTATGGAGGTTAAACACAAGTCCAAAGTAGATGCTAACCAAGATAATCCTGATTCATCGACTCATCGGAATATAATCCATAGATTAGTGGACAACAAACGTAATGGTTAGTAAACGTAAACAGTCGGATGAAAACTCTTTTACATGAATAAAGGTCAAAACAAACGGACACACTCACTTCCTGTCATGAACCAAACTGCTGAATTCACTGTGGACGCCAGCGATCACGTCGTTGTCTCCACATTGAAAGGTGAAGGCCTTCGAGTAATCGTTGACATAAGTCGACCAATGGCAGATCTTGGTGTTCTGGAAAGCCTTGCACGTGACCCCCCAGCGTCGGTCTTGTTTGGTTTCGACGTAGGTGCTGCAGTGGAAACAAAGCAGTACTTTGGTTATATAACTGACCACTAGATGGCGGAGCAGACAGATCAGAGGCCTTGTAAAATCATCATAAGAACCGTGGAGCTCACCTGATGATGCCTGAAACAGCTTGGCCCTCAGGACACTGACGAGTGAAGCTCTCGCCCAACTCACTGTCCCACTCTCCTTTCTTATGGAGGTAGTTCTCTGGAAGGAGAAGCCCACAGTGTGAGTTCCACTAAAGGTCCTCAGAGAAGACAAAGGTCTAGAAGAACTGTTGTACTTACTGCAGCTGTAAAGCTTGTTGATCTTCAGAACGTCATTCTCTGTCATACCAATCCTCTGGCCGATGGATTTTGAGGCGATCAGAGGTGTGACGGTGTCTTGTCCGTTGTTGGAGAAGTCTTTTCGCCCATAATGCATCAGTGAGGCGTAGTCGTACGGGACGTTGTGGTTCAGCGTGTCCAGACGGCGAAAGTTACTGTGATACGCAGTGTTGACGTTGTCCAGGTTGATCTTGACGTAGATGTCTCTGTCAGATCGACTCTGTTCGTGCTGGAAACCGAGCGAGTGCATTAACTCGTGCAGAATGATGCCTTTAATGATGCAGCCGACACCGAGCGATAACTCCTGTCCTCCTCCGATTCGACCGATCTTTGACCAACATCCTGTTTTCTTCACAATGCTGACGTAGTTGCTCTGAGTTACACGAGGGACAAAGCGAACGCACGAGCGCAGCTGGAAGTCACCGACAGCGTTTTCAATGATGCTCTTTTCATTGGTGCTAAAGGCGTCACTTATCGTGTATGGAACTTCCACCAGTCCATTCACATTAGACCAGAAGCAGTCATCACAGGACTGAGACTTCTTTATCGACTCCACAATGTCGTCGTCAGTGAGAGAATCTGCTGATGGAGTGTTAGCGGCAAACACGTCTGAAGTGGACGTCGTTGAATCTAGGAGAACATTCACAAAGTTTTCAGTCAGAATTCAATGTACTTTTTCTGTCGTCTAATCTCTAATCTGTAATCTGTAACGTCATGTGATGTGTGCCTGTGATTGAGGAATAACATTCATGTTCAACTGCATCAAATCAAGATCACGACGAGATGAAAAGTTCCACTTTTTTCCCGTTAATTCCTGAGGAAAGTTTCCAGCGTCATCAGGTCACACTAAACCCTTCAGCTGTGACTTCTGTGGCTCAGGAAACGAAGCAGGATGACACGACTCACCAATGACCACCGCTCTGCAGTAGCTGAAACTCCAGCGATGATCTCTGTCAATCAAAGTAAAGAAAAAACCCTCATTTTAAAAAGTCATTTTCTCATTTTCAAAGGCTTCATGTTAACAGCACGTGTTTCTTACCCGTCATCCTTGTCGTGAGTGCTCGCTCCGGTCAGGAAGTTCTCTCCAGGTAAAGTCCAGCTGAAGTGCTCTTTAAAGTAATTGACCGTGGATGTTTCCCGACATTCAAAGGTGATCATATTTGGAGCAGGACAACACTGGAAATTCCATCTTGAGAAATTGAAAATATTCATCATTATTAGTTTGTAATTACGTCACGATTTCAACCATAACAACAAAGTCAAGCAGATCTCCGGTCTGCTGTGACACAGACGTACAGAGGCGACTCACTTCCTGTCTTCAGTAGCAATTTCGTATATGCTGTAGAGGGCGTTAATGACATGGTCAGCAGGGCAGTTGAATTTGAGTTCTTGCTGATGTAGATCGAAAAAACCAGACCACACGCAGTTCTTTAGTGGCACAAAAGTCCTGCAGCCGATCTTCCACTGACGATCTTTGCTGTCTTCGTTGTAGGCGCTGAAATTAAAAAGGCAAAGGATTTCATCAAACACTCTTCAGTCAGAACAAAAGTCTCTGAACGTGACTACGGTGTCCCACAAAGCTCAGTTCTGGTAAACATTTCTATTACATATACTGTACATATATATATATATATATATATATATACATGCTCTGTCTGTCCTTTAACCTGATAATACAGCCATGCTTTAGCTCTTTAGTCTCACTGTAGTTTACTGTGTCTCACTGTAGTTTACTGTCTCACTGTAGTTCACTGTAGTTTACTGTCTCACTGTAGTTCACTGTGTCTCACTGTAGTTCACTGTGTCTCACTGTAGTTACTGTCTCTCACTGTAGTTTACTGTCTCACTGTAGTTTACTGTAGTTCACTGTGTCTCACTGTAGTTCACTGTGTCTCACTGTAGTTTACTGTCTCACTGTAGTTTACTGTGTCTCACTGTAGTTCAGTGTCTCACTGTAGTTTACTGTAGTTCACTGTGTCTCACTGTAGTTCACTGTGTCTCACTGTAGTTTACTGTGTCTCACTGTAGTTCACTGCGCCTCACTGTAGTTCACTGTGTCTCACTGTAGTTCACTGTGTCTCACTGTAGTTTACTGTGTCTCACGTTCACTGTGTCACTGTAGTTCACTGTGTCTCACTGTAATTTACTGTGTCTCACTGTAGTTCACTGTCTCACTGTAGTTCACTGTGTCTCACTGTAGTTCACTGTGTCTCACTGTAGTTTACTGTGTCTCACTGTAGTTCACTGTCTCACTGTAGTTCACTGTCTCACTGTAGTTCACTGCGTCTCACTGTAGTTTACTGTGTCTCACTGTAGTTCACTGTGTCTCACTGTAGTTCACTGTCTCACTGTAGTTCACTGCGTCTCACTGTAGTTCACTGTCTCACTGTAGTTTACTGTGTCTCAAGTTCACTGTGTCTCACTGTAGTTTACTGTGTCTCACTGTAGTTCACTGTCTCTCACTGTAGTTTACTGTGTCTCACGTTCAGTGTCTCACTGTAGTTCACTGTCTCACTGTAGTTCACTGTAGTTTACTGTGTCTCACTGTAGTTCACTGTAGTTCACTGTGTCTCACTGTGTCTCACTGTAGTTTACTGTAGTTCACCAGCTACTGTGGCCTAACAGACTCTTTTCTTGTCCTGAACAATCAAACCAGAGACGCATGGTTCCAGGATTTAATCGGATCAAAATCAGTCAATCCTAAAATTAAATAAGGAACTTAATCCTCTGTAAACTAGGTGTTGTTTTATGACATTGTGATGCTTTTTTTCTGTCTAACACGATTGTTCCGTCTTGTTTTGCTCAAATTATATTTTCTTCACCTCCATAATCCAGTCATTCTATCACTTTTACAGATACTAATACTTTAGTAACACTTTCTCTTATCAAGAAAGATCAAATAGATTATAATATATAACCCTTTAATGTCTTTTACGTGTGTGTACATGTGTGTTGTGTTACCTTTCTATCGATGACACAACGTTGCCTGTTGGACAGAACTTCACCAACATGCCGTTGAGTTCGTTGTCATAGGACGCTACTTCGTATCCAGCTGTAACCATTAAAGACAAATATCATCATCATCATCATCAGCGTAAATAACAAACACCTTCATAAACACAACAGGTCAAAGGTCGATTTCCTCACCTGTCAAGAGGACAAGAACCACAACAACGGTCCACATGATGAGTCAATGGATGAGCTTGTTCTGGCCTTGGTGCTTCCTGTGTTCTGTCTCTGAGGACACTATCTCTTGTTGTCGTCTCTGTGAGGACACCGTCTCTGTCTCTTGTTGTCGTCTCTGAGGACACCGTCTCTTGTTGTCGTCTCTGTGAGGACACCGTCTCTGTCTCTTGTTGTCGTCTCTGTGAGGACACCGTCTCTGTCTCTTGTTGTCGTCTCTGTGAGGACACCGTCTCTGTCTCTTGTTGTCGTCTCTGTGAGGACACCGTCTCTCCGTCAGCAGGTGCTGTGTTTTAAACCCTCCCGATGAGGACGCTGCCGTGTCATAGATGGGCGTGGTCTTTAGCCGCCCAGTGTTTGAACATCGACTTATTTACTTCAGAGAAAATCTCAACATGAGTTTGATAAACTGTTGACAGTGAAAAGACATCAGGTACAAGATCAAGACAAATCCCTCGGCTTCTACATCGACCATATCTTAAGAACAGTTTCCTGCTTTCTCAGAGTTTCCCACAGGTTTAAAACCCGACTTTTGTGTAAATCTAAAGTCAGTAACTGAAGATAAATAAAAACAATTAGATCAACTCTTCTTCTGGTTTGATTTGGTCGTTCATGAGTAACAAAGAGTTCGAGGAGATCCACACGTTACTAGAAATATAAATAAAGTAAAGTACAGATACGTGAGTTTTGTTGGTCCACCAGGGGGTGCTGCTCATGAACTTAACATGGACGATTGGCTCACAGGTTCCCCCTACAGTTGGTACATGGTATTGATTGTTACTTGGGCTGTGAATCACACAATACAACACAATACGATATGATACAAAATAACTTATAATATACTAATATATAATATACCAACATATACATCACACAGTAAAGGTTTATGAGGTTTATTCAGATGAATAAATGAAGCAGAGAAGAACACAAATAAACTCTTCTTA
>NC_139822.1:20420381-20447881 GCF_963457635.1 Microchirus variegatus
CTGCTTTACACACCAGTGTCACTATAATCTGTGTCTGCAGACTCTTAATGGTATTTGATATCATGTGAATGTAAATGTAAATGTATTTTTTAGTGTTTATGCTGCAAAAACAATATTTTCAAAAAGGGTAATTTAAGTCTATTCTGGAAAATTGCCTAAAAAGAATAATAATAAAAGTTAAAAGTTTTCTAACCAAACAGAAGATTATTTAAAACCAGTGATGAAGTCAACACTCATCATGTGAGGCGGTCAGCTCTAGTCTGTGATCACATGATCACCAGCAGCTTGTGGCTCGTCTGAGACTGTTGTCTCTCTGTGTCCTCATAGTCCTGTAGTCTGGACTCTACTGACCTCACAGTCTGTAGTCTGGACTCTACTGACCTCACAGTCTGTAGTCTGGACTCTACTGACCTCATAGTCCTGTAGTCTGGACTCTACTGACCTCACAATCTGTAGTCTGGACTCTACTGACCTCAGAGTCTGTAGTCTGGACTCTACTGACCTCACAGTCTGTAGTCTGGACTCTACTGACCTCACAATCTGTAGTCTGGACTCTACTGACCTCAGAGTCTGTAGTCTGGACTCTACTGACCTGAGTCTGTAGTCTGGACTCTACTGACCTCACAGTCTGTAGTCTGGACTCTACTGACCTCACAGTCTGTAGTCTGGACTCTACTGCCTTACAGTCTGTAGTCTGGACTCTACTGACCTCACAGTCTGTAGTCTGGACTCTACTGACCTCACAGTCTGTAGTCTGGACTCTACTGACCTCATAGTCCTGTAGTCTGGACTCTACTGACCTCACAATCTGTAGTCTGGACTCTACTGACCTCAGAGTCTGTAGTCTGGACTCTACTGACCTCACAGTCTGTAGTCTGGACTCTACTGACCTCACAATCTGTAGTCTGGACTCTACTGACCTCAGAGTCTGTAGTCTGGACTCTACTGACCTGAGTCTGTAGTCTGGACTCTACTGACCTCACAGTCTGTAGTCTGGACTCTACTGACCTCACAGTCTGTAGTATGGACTCTACTGACCTCACAATCTGTAGTCTGGACTCTACTGCCTTACAGTCTGTAGTCTGGACTCTACTGACCTCACAGTCTGTAGTCTGGACTCTACTGACCTCAGAGTCTGTAGTCTGGACTCTACTGACCTCACAGTCTGTAGTCTGGACTCTACTGACCTCACAATCTGTAGTCTGGACTCTACTGACCTCACAGTCTGTAGTCTGGACTCTACTGACCTCAGAGTCTGTAGTCTGGACTCTACTGACCTGAGTCTGTAGTCTGGACTCTACTGACCTGAGTCTGTAGTCTGGACTCTACTGACCTCACAATCTGTAGTCTGGACTCTACTAACCTCAGAGTCTCCAGTCTGTAGTCTGGACTCTACTGACCTCACAATCTGTAGTCTGGACTCTACTGACCTCACAGTCTGTAGTCTGGACTCTACTGACCTTACAGTCTGTAGTCTGGACTCTACTGACCTGAGTCTGTAGTCTGGACTCTACTGACCTGAGTCTGTAGTCTGGACTCTACTGACCTCACAATCTGTAGTCTGGACTCTACTGACCTCAGAGTCTCCAGTCTGTAGTCTGGACTCTACTGACCTCACAATCTGTAGTCTGGACTCTACTGACCTCACATTCTCCAGTCTGTAGTCTGGACTCTACTGACCTTACAGTCTGTAGTCTGGACTCTACTGACCTGAGTCTGTAGTCTGGACTCTATTGACCTCACAATCTGTAGTCTGGACTCTACTGACCTCAGAGTCTCCAGTCTGTAGTCTGGACTCTACTGACCTTACAGTCTGTAGTCTGGACTCTACTGACCTGAGTCTGTAGTCTGGACTCTATTGACCTCACAATCTGTAGTCTGGACTCTACTGACCTCAGAGTCTCCAGTCTGTAGTCTGGACTCTACTGACCTCACATTCTCCAGTCTGTAGTCTGGACTCTACTGACCTCACATTCTCCAGTCTGTAGTCTGGACTCTACTGACCTCAGAGTCTCCAGTCTGTAGTCTGGACTCTACTGACCTCAGAGTCTCCAGTCTGTAGTCTGGACTCTACTGACCTCACATTCTCCAGTCTGTAGTCTGGACTCTACTGACCTCACATTCTCCAGTCTGTAGTCTGGACTCTACTGAAGATCAGACAAAGGCTTCACTCCTGAATCCTTCAGATCGTTCAGACTCAGGTTCAGTTTTCTCATGTGAGAGGAGTTTGACTTCAGAACTGAGACCAGAGAAGAACAGCTGATCTCTGACAAACTGCAGCCCCTCAACCTGAATAAAGAATAAAAGATGAGACTTTAGACAATGACTGTATGTGTGTGTGTGTGTGTGTGTGTGTGTGTGTGTGTGTGTGTGTGTGTGTGTGAAGTCAGTGATCTTACCTCAGAGTCTCCAGAGAGGAGACAAGAGAGGAGACAAGAGAGGAGACAAGAGAGGAGACAAGAGAGGAGACAAGAGAGGAGACAGGAGAGGAGACAGGAGAGGAGACATCATCCATGTGACACAGACCAACTGCTGTAACTGCTTGTTGGCAGAAAACATCTCGACACACACGAGTGAATCAAAGCTTCTCATAATTGATTTCCTGTGACCTACTTCCTGAAATCACCTCAGTGTCATTGACACAGATGTTTATTCATGTGTTTCCTGTTGACTGGAGATCAAGGTCACTGTGATTAACAGAGAAACTGACACAACTACAGTCATTAAATAGTCTGATATTGATCAAAAGGGTTGACTGAACTTCATTCAGTAATTTCATCAGTAAATACTCTGACTCTACATCTTTATTTTATCTGTCAATCAGGCTGGGTTATTGAAAAGCAGGAAGCAGTCTGGTCAATTTATTTACAACATAAATCTGAAGGAAAAACTCCCAGCATTCATTTGTGGGTCTTAACCCAGTGTTTGAGAACCACTGACCTGTAAGTCTGTGTAGTAGGAGCAAAGTCAGAAGTTTGCCTGCATTTTAATGAGTGCATGATTCATTAAGCTGTGAAGAAAAACCTGTTCCTTTCAGGTCACAGCTCCTTCACATGCTCATCCACACCAACATCACCTTTACCAACATCTTCATCTTCACTCTTACAAGAACTCACATCCACTTTAGTCAACGACAGCTAAAAGCACTTCAAGTTTCACCACAAGACTGACACCAGTTTACTGCACACAGAGCCAAGTTAGGCCACGATATTATCACCATGTTTAAGTCACCATATTATCACCATGTTTAAGTCACCATATTATCACCATGTTTAAGTCACGACAAGATATTATCACCATGTTTAAGTCACGATAGATAGATAGATAGATAGATAGATAGATAGATAGATAGATAGATAGATAGATAGATAGATACTTCATTCATCTCACAGAGAAATTCACATCTCACGAAATTTAAGTCACGATATTATCACCATGTTTAAGTCATAATACACATGACACATGTCACGTCACATGTCACACGTGTTCCAAAATGCTTTCTGACAGAAACTAACAAACACATGGTCTGTTTCATTCCAGACATTCAATCTGTCACTGCTGTGACTGAGTGACAAATGATTTGTGGTTTCTGCTCCATGTCGCACACGCGCACACACACACGCACACACAGGATAATTACAGTGGAATCTGAGTTAAAGTATTTGAGACAAAAGCTCATCAGGAGAAATAAATGATGGTTGATCAATTCTGAAAATTCACACGCGTCTTTGGTTGCACATGTTAAAAACACGCGACGTTCATTCAATTTAACAAATAGGACTGAAGTTTAAATTTAACATGGCACTGCAAAACACATTTTTGGCCTCAATGTTATCGTTTATTTACATTATTTATTTATATTATTTTTCTCTTAAAAATAATTACAATCATTCAAATCGTTCTCATTTTTGTTCAGAAGTTCAGATTTACCAGATGGTTTAAACATAATTATTATGAGGAGACAGTAGTTTTAAACCATTCTCTGGTGTCGTTACCAGTGTGAAAAACTAAATTAAGAAATTCTGTAGCAAACTACAACAATGGAGGCAATCACAACAAAAAGTTCCACATTTTTACATTTTAATTGCCTTAAAAAAGCACATTTTAAAACCTGCTCATACTTTTTTTAAATATCTATTTATCTGACCAATTGTATCAACTTTACCCTTTCTTTTATTTTACAAGTGTGTAAAAGAATAAGTAGAGTTGTAGAAATGATTTAAAAACTAAACAAAGAGAAAACATTTGTTTCTAACAAGAATTTTTACTCTGCATGAAACTTGACAACAAATAAATGTTGAATAGAATATTAAATCTGTTTCTAATCTTTGCACTGACTTGTATGTCACACTTAGTTTGGCATATTTCAAGCACTTACTTTAGCTCTTGACACAAACATAACGTAAACCTAAACCTGTGTCTGAGTGACAGCAGCAGGTTTTTCCCCACAGACACAAACTTCACTCTGCTGTGGAAAAAGAAGCTCAGTACAAACTGTTCCACAAACAAAATGACAGACACACAGGTTACATAATCACAGTCAGTCTGTCTGTGTGTGTGTGCGTGTTTAAGTAAAAGTAGGGCTGTAGCTAATAATCAGTTTCAAACCTGGAAATAGGGCTGGGCGATATAAAAAATATATCGATATATATTTAAATGGGATATGGAATTAGATCATATCGCATATGTAGATATAGTTCCTTACGGAGCTTTGATTTTTTTTAAAAGTTCTCCAGTTGTTATGCAGTTTACATTTTATTATCATGAACCAGGTGAAGAAACCTGTGTTTATTATTTACTCACTTGATTTTTCTGTTTCAATAAAACTACTTGTGACATATTTGGCTTAGACTTTGACTGATCATTTAATTTCCCAGCTCTCACTTAAGAAAAAATATCGGGATGTATCGTATATCGATATTCAGCCTAAATATTAGATAATATTCACATTGAAGAAGTTGAAAAATGACAGAATCTTTTAGATATTTGGACAAAAAAAGGAAAAAGAAAAAAAACATTGGCGTAGTTGACAATTCAATGCTAAGACTTTAATATAGATATTTAATTACACACTCTTGGCAGAGGGGGCGTGGCTCTGAGAGTGATTGACAGCAGCTGGTTTTTCCCACAGTGAAAGGACGTGATTCACCGGTGAAACAAACATGAGTTACATAATCAGTCAGTCAGACAATCACAGGTCACTCCAGTGAATGAGACCTCGGGTCGGGTCAGAGATCACAGGTCAGAGGGAAGTGCAGGACTTTGTTTCTGTCTTCATACACAAACTCGATATTTAATATTTTTGACAACATTTGATGCTTGTTGGATAAAATATGAACAAGGATTGTGTTTTCATTGTCTGACTCCTGTGTCTGTGTGTGTGTGTGTGTCAAGACACTTCAGGAAATGTTGGCTCTGTTCCATTTGTGAACGCAGACGATCAGCGTGATCTAATTATACCATGAGATAATGCAAATGGTTTTTATCTCATGTGACATTTACCTAAATAACACCTGTAGGTGATGTTTCCTTATTGTTGGCCCTTTTATGTCATGGACTACTGTTGAAGACTGGAAAAGTCAGTTTTGGCGCCACCTTCTGGAGAATGTTGGAACACACCCAACAGCATAATCAAGTCTTTTTTAACGTGTTGAAAAGCAGTGTCTAAAATATTTTTGCTACATGGGGCAAAGAAAGGATTTAAACAATTCATTTTTTACTATTTTAGCGTCAACATTTTACAACTGGGATATTAATATCGACTCAGTCCTATTACGTCTTAAAGTGACCGTAGCACGAGCACCAATAATTCAATGATGAAATTAAGTTTATAATATTTTCCGTACCGTACAGTGCTCTTTGATACCAGGAAATGTTTTCACTCAACACTAAATCAATTACTAAACCATTTTGATTGTTTTTTTTGTTTTTTTTTTTAAATCATTCAGAGAAGTTTTTAGATTTTTGCAGCTCAGTTTCTCCACTCCATAAAACAAAGAAATGGTTTTGTGACGTTTGAGAGCATCATCATTTCCAGGTTTGACAAACATCGATCAACATTTTTTTATATTTGTTTGATATTTTATGAACCAAACTGCTGGAGGAAATAATCCACAGATTACTGGATGATGGCCTTCATGGACGCTGCAGAAAAACACGTGATGTGCCTTTAAATCACCTGTGTTGTGAATGTGACTTGGGCCACATGTAGAGCACCGTGAGAGCAGCCACATCTCAGCATGAATAACTTAGTGGCTTCAAACTCCTGCCAAAGGACAATTAAATGTGACTCATGCGCATAATTACACAGTTTTTTTGCCAACGATAGAAGTTGCTTAACATGTAATTAAATGGTTTGAGGGTAAAAACCAAGGGAGTGAACTCTTTCATCCAGTTCTCGATTCATCAGAATATAGTGGAAAACATTGATCAGCGTTTGTCAAACCTGAAAAGTGATTCACTTTTCATGATTTTGTTGTTCACATTCACATTTAAGAAGCTGAAAAATGACAGAAACATGAAAATATTCACATTTAAGAAGCTGAAAAATGACAGAAACGTGAAAATATTCACATTTAAGAAGCTGAAAAATGACAGAAACATGAAAATATTCACATTTAAGAAGATGAAAAATGACAGAAAGATGAAAATATTCACATTTAAGAAGATGAAAAATGACAGAAAAGTGAAAATATTCACATTTAAGAAGCTGAAAAATGACAGAAATGTGAAAATATTCACATTTAAGAAGCTGAAAAATGACAGAAACGTGAAAATATTCACATTTAAGAAGCTGAAAAATGACAGAAACGTGAAAATATTCACATTTAAGAAGCTGAAAAATGACAGAAACGTGAAAATATTCACATTTAAGAAGCTGAAAAATGACAGAAACGTGAAAATATTCACATTTAAGAACCTGAAATAGACAGAAAGATGAAAATATTCACATTTAAGAAGCTGAAAAATGACAGAAACGTGAAAATATTCACATTTAAGAAGCTGAAAAATGACAGAAACGTGAAAATATTCACATTCAAGAAGCTGAAAAATGACAGAAACGTGAAAATATTCACATTTAAGAAGCTGAAAAATGACAGAAAGATGAAAATATTCACATTTAAGAACCTGAAATAGACAGAAAGATGAAAATATTCACATTTAAGAAGCTGAAAAATGACAGAAAGATGAAAATATTCACATTTAAGAAGCTGAAAAATGACAGAAACGTGAAAATATTCACATTTAAGAAGCTGAAAAATGACAGAAACGTGAAAATATTCACATTTAAGAAGCTGAAAAATGACAGAAAGATGAAAATATTCACATTTAAGAAGCTGAAAAATGACAGAAAGATGAAAATATTCACATTTAAGAAGCTGAAAAATGACAGAAACGTGAAAATATTCACATTTAAGAAGCTGAAAAATGACAGAAAGATGAAAATATTCACATTTAAGAAGCTGAAAAATGACAGAAAGATGAAAATATTCACATTTAAGAAGATGAAAAATGACAGAAACGTGAAAATATTCACATTTAAGAAGCTGAAAAATGACAGAAACATGAAAATATTCACATTTAAGAAGCTGAAAAATGACAGAAAGATGAAAATATTCACATTTAAGAAGCTGAAAAATGACAGAAAGATGAAAATATTCACATTTAAGAAGCTGAAAAATGACAGAAACGTGAAAATATTCACATTTAAGAAGCTGAAAAATGACAGAAACGTGAAAATATTCACATTTAAGAAGCTGAAAAATGACAGAAACGTGAAAATATTCACATTTAAGAAGCTGAAAAATGACAGAAACGTGAAAATATTCACATTTAAGAAGCTGAAAAATGACAGAAACGTGAAAATATTCACATTTAAGAAGCTGAAAAATGACAGCCACATTTTTGATTTTGTTGTTCTAGGGAGCAAAGAAACCAGAACATATTCACATTTAAGAAGCTGAAAAATGACAGAAACGTGAAAATATTCACATTTAAGAAGCTGAAAAATGACAGAAACGTGAAAATATTCACATTTAAGAAGCTGAAAAATGACAGAAACGTGAAAATATTCACATTTAAGAAGCTGAAAAATGACAGAAAGATGAAAATATTCACATTTAAGAAGCTGAAAAATGACAGAAAGATGAAAATATTCACATTTAAGAAGCTGAAAAATGACAGAAACGTGAAAATATTCACATTTAAGAAGCTGAAAAATGACAGAAAGATGAAAATATTCACATTTAAGAAGCTGAAAAATGACAGAAAGATGAAAATATTCACATTTAAGAAGATGAAAAATGACAGAAACGTGAAAATATTCACATTTAAGAAGCTGAAAAATGACAGAAACATGAAAATATTCACATTTAAGAAGCTGAAAAATGACAGAAACGTGAAAATATTCACATTTAAGAAGCTGAAAAATGACAGAAACGTGAAAATATTCACATTTAAGAAGCTGAAAAATGACAGAAACGTGAAAATATTCACATTTAAGAACCTGAAATAGACAGAAAGATGAAAATATTCACATTTAAAAAGCTGAAAAATGACAGAAACGTGAAAATATTCACATTTAAGAAGCTGAAAAATGACAGAAACGTGAAAATATTCACATTTAAGAAGCTGAAAAATGACAGAAAGATGAAAATATTCACATTTAAGAAGCTGAAAAATGACAGAAACGTGAAAATATTCACATTTAAGAAGCTGAAAAATGACAGAAACGTGAAAATATTCACATTTAAGAAGCTGAAAAATGACAGAAACGTGAAAATATTCACATTTAAGAAGCTGAAAAATGACAGAAAGATGAAAATATTCACATTTAAGAAGCTGAAAAATGACAGAAAGATGAAAATATTCACATTTAAGAAGCTGAAAAATGACAGAAACGTGAAAATATTCACATTTAAGAAGCTGAAAAATGACAGAAAGATGAAAATATTCACATTTAAGAAGCTGAAAAATGACAGAAAGATGAAAATATTCACATTTAAGAAGATGAAAAATGACAGAAACGTGAAAATATTCACATTTAAGAAGCTGAAAAATGACAGAAACATGAAAATATTCACATTTAAGAAGCTGAAAAATGACAGAAAGATGAAAATATTCACATTTAAGAAGCTGAAAAATGACAGAAAGATGAAAATATTCACATTTAAGAAGCTGAAAAATGACAGAAAAGTGAAAATATTCACATTTAAGAAGCTGAAAAATGACAGAAAGATGAAAATATTCACATTTAAAAAACTGAAAAATGACAGAAACGTGAAAATATTCACATTTAAGAAGCTGAAAAATGACAGAAACGTGAAAATATTCACATTTAAGAAGCTGAAAAATGACAGAAACGTGAAAATATTCACATTTAAGAAGCTGAAAAATGACAGCCACATTTTTGATTTTGTTGTTCTAGGGAGCAAAGAAACCAGAACATATTCACATTTAAGAAGCTGAAAAATAAATAAATTATTTTTTAATTATATTTAAAAAAAATCAAACTAATGAATCCATCAAAATATTTGACATAAAATATACATAAATATTCTCACATCAGCGACACATATTGTTGTCTTTTATTATTGGGACAGTACAATGACCTTCTTCCTTGTGAATGGTTTTTAGTCTGCTGTGATTTTCTTAATTACACCACCACACGCCAGTTCTGGTAAATAATCCCAGTTATGACCAGCATATTCATGTTGTTTAGTGAGCTGTCAAGTATGAGGAAACAAACACATTGTGTTTAAAGAGTGCGCTGGAAACAGACCAACAGCAGCGTGACGTCACAGCGTCGCTGCTTCCTCGTGTCCAGTGTATAAAAGACAGCAGCTGCAGACAGAGAGTCAGTCTCCAACCAGAGCAACCAAATAGAAGAAGAAGAAGAACTACAACAACAAACTCATCATGTTTAGCATCATCGTGCTTCTCGTCGTCCTGACAGGTAAGAGAATCGACCTTTGACCTGTCCTGTATAAAGTACCTTAAAGTGATACCCGAGTAAAAGTACAAGTATGTGATGAGAAATGTCTCTTATTATAAATTAATGAAGTAAAAGTCTTAAAGTTTATGACATTTACTGAAGTTCAGTGGTCGGGCCACTTATCTTTGAACTGGAAGGTTGTGGGTTCAGTTCCTGGCTCTGCTCGTGTCCTTGAGCAAAGACACTGAAGCCCATGTTGCAGCGTGTGAATGTGTGAAAACTGTGGTTTAAAGCAATTCATCAAGACTAGAAAAGCTCTGTATAAATACAGACCATAATAGCAACTCTTATTTGGTAGTAACAGGGAACCAAGAGAGTTAGAGGAAATATAGTGGAGTAAAAGTACAAGTTACGAGAAATAAAGTAAAGTACAGCTACGTGAATGTTGTACTTCAGTACAGTAACAAAGTATTTGTACACTGGTGGTGTTTTGTTTTACACGTTGATGATGATGATGTTTTAACGTTGGTTACAGCTGGATACAAAGCAGAGACCTACGACAACGAACTCAACGGAATTTTGAACAAGGGGTGTGCAGACAATCAGGCGGTGTCTATGATTAAAAGGTGAGAACTTTAGCTGCTTATAGCTATGTTAGATTTAACCTGTAATAAGGGATGGGGCCGATCCGATCCGGAAAATTCCAATAAAACTGTAGAGATGTCCGATCTGAAACTTTGATTTAATGTCTTCTGCTCAAATATCTCCACAAGTAATTCCCTGACTGCTCTGCTAGCTGGCTGCAAAAAGTGGAATGGATTTCCTGAGCGGAGGCGTGTCTTGCACGCCTCAGTGTTTAATGCATGCCTCAGTTCAGGAAATCCATTCCACAGTTTACAGCCAGCTAGCAGGCAAGCATTATTGATCAGGAGTTAATCCGCTACAGCTCGTCTGTTTATGGTTTATGACAGAAAGTTTCTAGATTTATCACCGTTTTGAAAAAAAATCAAATCAAATCAACCTGGGGTCTGTAAAGTCTCTGTTGAGTCGTACATGTACTTACATACTTGGAGTTTATTAAAGCCTTACATAAAATCAAAAATAATGATGATGATATTAACACAAACAGAGCACCCATATCGGAATAGTATCGTATCGGCAGATATCCAAATTCAGGTATCGGATCGGAAGTGAAAAAAAGTGGATCGGTGCATCCCTATCTGTAATCTGGATTATTATTCTGATGCTAGCGTGTCTGATCCTGCATACACACACATTTACAATAAAAGTGGAAATTCAAATCCATAATCCAAAAATATAATTTAAGTAAACTAAGTCAGTGAGTCTTACAGGCATAAACTTCATCAAGTATCATCTGCATACAAATTAGAAGCGCATGTGTCACCATAATAGAAACAGTCCCTGAACTGAGCCTTGGGGGACACCATAGTCCAGTGTAGAAGATGAAGAGATTCTCTGGTATCTTATGATCCTTACATTCAATTTTTTGGCTTAACATCACAGCGTCTACGATGACAGCGACAAAGACCGCCAGTGGAAGATCGAGTGCAAGGATTTTGTTGAATTGAGAAACTGTGTCTGGTTCAGCTTCAACAATCTCCATAACCAAGAACTCCAGTTCAACTGTCCAGCTGATCACATTATCAACGGCATCTACAGCATATACGACATCAACAATGAAGACAGAAAGTGAGTCGTTTGTTGAAGTTTTAACACTGATTTAGGATTATGATGACGTCATTTTGTTTCAATTCACCTTTTAACGTCCACATGTTGAACACAAGTGTCTCGCTCCTTTGCTCGAATCTTGTTGTTTTTCTACAAATGAATCATGGATTGTTGTATCATTTATTTCTCCAGTTGGCATTTCAAGTGCTGCCCTGCTGAACACCAGCCCCTGACCACCTTTGAATGTCGGGAAACGTCCAAGGTCAACTACTTCAAAAAAGACTTCACCTGGCACGTTCCTGGTGAAAACTTCCTCAAAGGCTTCAGCACCCACGGCAGGGATGATGATGGGTAGGTCCACTGACGCCAAACACACAGATGCTAACGACGCGTATTAATGAAGCATGTTTTTCACAAAGAAATGACTCTAACCATGCTTTTGATGTGATTGACAGAGATCATCGTTGGAGTTTCAGCTACTGCAGAGCAGTCATCATGGGTATGTCAATTCACTTTTTTAAAGGGATAGTTCAGGTGTTTTAAAGTGAGCTTGTACAAGACAGTGACACATAGTATGTAGTGAGCCCTGTGGTGAGGACTGTTTCAGTGTCTCGTACAAGCACACAAACTGTACATTTGAGAGACTGACTTTGTGTTGTTTTGGTTCAGATTCTGAGACCACTTCACCGATCCTCGTCATAAACAGTCAAACACAAAACTCTTTGACTGAGGGAGACATTGTCGTCCATTCAAGAGACAAACGGAGCGTAAAAGTCTGTGATGACTGCTTCTGGTCAAAGGGAGTAAATGGTCTGGTTGCAGTTCCATACACAATAAGTGACACCTTTAGCAGCAATGAAAAGACCACCATTGAAAATAACATGAATGAATTCCACTTGAGCTCGTGCGTCCGCTTCGTCGCTCACACGACTCAGCCCAACTACGTCAGCATTGTGAAGAAAGACGGATGTTGGTCGATGGTCGGTCAGAAAGGAGGGGAACAGGAGTTATCGCTCGGTGTCGGCTGCATGAACAACGGCGTCATTCAGCACGAGTTCATGCACATGCTCGGGTTTTGGCACGAGCAGAGTCGATCCGACAGAGACCTCTACGTCAAGATCAACCTGGACAACGTCCAACAAGACTATGTGACCAACTTTGGACGTAAGGACACGCTGAACCTCAACGTCCCTTATGACTACTCCTCTGTGATGCATTACGGACGCAAAGAATTCACAAACAACGGACAAGACACCGTCACACCCTTGATCACCTCAGAATCCATCGGCCAGAGGATTGGTATGACAGAGAATGACGTTCTAAAGATCAACAAGCTTTACAGCTGCAGTAAGTACAACAGTTCTTCTAGACCTTTGTCTTCTCTGAGGACCTTTAGTGGAACTCACACTGTGGGCTTCTCCTTCCAGAGAACTACCTCCATAAGAAAGGAGATTGGGACAGTGAGTTGGGCGAGAGCTTCACTCGTCAGTGTCCTGAGGGCCAAGCTGTTTCAGGCATCATCAGGTGAGCTCCACGGTTCTTATGATGATTTTACAAGGCCTCTGATCTGTCTGCTCCGCCATCTAGTGGTCAGTTATATAACCAAAGTACTGCTTTGTTTCCACTGCAGCTCCTACAGCAGTATTGACAAAGATCGACACTGGGGGGTTACGTGCAAGGCTTTTGAGATAACCCCAAGTTGCCTGTGGTCATCTTATACGAACGAGCCTTGGCACGAGATTAACTTTGACTGCGGATACAACAGAGTGATCGCTGGCGTCCACAGTGTATACGACCATACGCTGCAGGACAGGAAGTGAGTGTCTCTTTAAAAGATCAGCTGCGTTCATCAAGCGCGGCTTATGGATAAGAGTTGATGCTTGTTTGAAACCAAAGTGAGAAAGTTTGAACGTGAGTCATGTGGTCGATGAGCTGATGTCATCTCTCGCCTCGCTCTCCTCTTACAGATGGAAGTTTTACTGCTGCCAAGCCTCCGTCAACCTTTCCAACCTCAAACCCACACCTTTCATCAACTACTATGGCGAGTACTTCAGCTGGAAGGTTGCCAGCAGCAACTACATCACAGCAGTAAGAAGCAGCTTTGATACTACGACACGGTGAGTGTGTTTCTCTGAGCCACACACACACACACCCTGATCACAGCTAATCCTTCAGCTCTTAGTCTCTCTAAATATGGAATAGCCGGTTTGTAAAAGTTGTTGTTGTGTTTATTTGTTAACAGTGATCGTCTCTGGAGCTTCTCGTACCAGCTGAGAAGTTTTGAGTGAAGATCCACGATCAGATTTGCTCAGACGAATCTTTAAATACTTGCATCACCTGGTTATGCAACGGATTGCTGATCTAGATTAGATCTTCTTATGATGGACGATGATGGAAATCAATCTGACATGGCTTCAACACTTTGACGTCCCCCAAGAGTGGAGGACTCATTATGTATATATTTGTACATAAACATCACTGTTAATGGTAAATCTTATGGACTTACTACTTCATGCTCATGACTGTTTTGTTGTTTTTATGCACATGATGTATATAATGTACATTTTGGGACTGAGTTTCCTAAACTGTTGTTTCTTTGAAATAAATACAATGTTACAAACAACATATAAGTTCTTGTGTTTTTACATTCAGAGTAGAGATGGCCCAATATGGCTAAGTCCATACATTATTATATAAAATACCAAACACCTAACAAATATATGTATCATAATAAACTGCAAAACATAGCAGCCACACCATGTGATTCCCAAAGCGTAGACAGCAGCCCTCTAAAGGATGTTGACAGGATGTTACCACAGACACATTTTGAAAGTAAACAACGGCACACGTTTTTTCCAACACGACATCAAACTTGGTATGAGAACAGCGTTGAACACATCGGTCACATGGGTGTGGCGTTTTTCCGTCACCCAATCAGATCACTGTCACAGGTCAAGCTCCACCTGTATTGTACCATTACTCTGGTAACCCAAGACAAGGGCACTGACAAATGGAAAGGTTTTGATAGTTTTCCTCATGGAAACACAAAAGAATTACCAAAACCTTCCATTCAGTGAAAACACACTCTTTGATACCAGACAACAGTTTCACTCCATAGGTGTAGGGCTGCAACAATTAATACAATACTGAATAATAATTCATCAACTTCAGTTGTTTTTTTAAGAATTAAAACCAGTTTAATCAGATAGGGTTGCAACAATTACTCTGTTAACTGTCAAATATATTCATAATAGATGAATGAGAGTGACTTTTTCAGCTTCTTAAATATGAATATTTTCATTTTTCAGCTTCTTAAATGTGAATATTTTCATGTTTCTGTCATTTTTCAGCTTCTTAAATGTGAATATTTTCATGTTTCTGTCATTTTTCAGCTTCTTAAATGTGAATATGTTCATCTTTCTGTCATTTTTCAGCTTCTTAAATGCGAATATTTTCACGTTTCTGTCATTTTTCAGCTTCTTAAATGTGAATATTTTCACGTTTCTGTCATTTTTCAGCTTCTTAAATGTGAATATTTTCACGTTTCTGTCATTTTTCAGCTTCTTAAATGTGAATATTTTCATGTTTCTGTCATTTTTCAGCTTCTTAAATGTGAATATTTTCACGTTTCTGTCATTTTTCAGCTTCTTAAATGTGAATATGTTCATCTTTCTGTCATTTTTCAGCTTCTTAAATGCAAATATTTTCACGTTTCTGTCATTTTTCAGCTTCTTAAATGTGAATATTTTCACGTTTCTGTCATTTTTCAGCTTCTTAAATGTGAATATTTTCACGTTTCTGTCATTTTTCAGCTTCTTAAATGTGAATATTTTCATGTTTCTGTCATTTTTCAGCTTCTTAAATGTGAATATTTTCACATTTCTGTCATTTTTCAGCTTCTTAAATGTGAATATTTTCATTTTTCTGTCATTTTTCAGCTTCTTAAATGTGAATATTTTCATTTTTCACCTTCTTAAATGTAAATATTTTCTAGTTTCTTTGCTCCATAAAAGAAAGAAATCATTAAAAACTGACATTTTCTGAACCAAACCTTAACCTTTTACATAAACATACCACACACGCACACACAGACAGCAGGGAATGTCAGTGACAACTTCCAGAACAAGATAAGAATAAAAGAATCTTACCTGACAGAAGCTTGACTTGTTTTTTCCAGACTTTAACAACAGCAGAAGTTCTCTCACTTCCACTGAACCGTGTGTAGCGGAATAAACAGACATTTCCACGCTTTCTGTGGACACAAACACGTCCTGGTGAGAAAAATCACGGCATTTTGTCGTTGGACATTTGCTGCGTCACCGTTTCCTCTGCCGTTAGCATCAGCATTAGCGTTAGCATTAGCAGCGCAATGGACTCCACATCTCTCAGACATCAATAAACTCTTTCGGCTCTTTTTAAAAACCCGTCTCTGTTTTTAATCCGGTTCTGTTTTTATAGTCCGACTCTTTTTTAATCCGGTTCTGTTCCCGAGGACGTCGTTCTGTCACCAGCAGAAAAACTTTCTCCTCACAACGGTTCTTTTTTTCCCTCAAAGACGGTCGAAGCTGATTGGTCAGGAGCTGTCTGGGGGCGGGATCTATTGTGAAAAGGCGGCAAACGCAGCATGATTGACACATGATTTGACGAATCATGTGCGTATCAGTCAATCAGATGCTATCGTTATTGGTCACGGCGCCATTTTGTGCCACACTTGAATTTGTGTCCTCCTTCACAACATAAACATTCATTTAAACAAACATAGAATATCAAAGAAATCAATGAAAAAGTGTTTCTCTTGTTTAGTTGGTTCAGTTTGGTCACGCTGGTTTAATTCATTTACACTGGTTTAGTTTAGTTTAGACTTACAAAAGTATATGATTGTTATAAGATTACTTTTCATACAGTGAGAAAATCACAGAAGAAACTAAATCCATTTAACTTCTTTATTTCTGTTACGCTTCATTTACATGTTTGTGATTTTGTTCAAACTTTATGATGTTAAATTTTACAAGGAAAAAAACATTGGTTACAATATTTAGGTTCATTTTTACAAAGTTCTTTGAATAAAAGACAAAAACAATGTTCAACTGTGATGATGATGATGATGATGATGATCAAGTCAACCATCTTCACTTCTTCTTCTTGAACCTGACAGAATACAACAGAGAGTCAGCCATTTTAACACCAGAGCAGCGCGTCGGCCATTTTAACACCAGAGCAGCGCGTCGGCCATTTTAACACCAGAGCAGCAGGTCGGCCATTTTAACACCAAAGCAGCGCGTCAGCCATTTTAACACCAGGACAGAGCGTCGGCCATCTTGACTCACCTGGAAGCACCAGGAGACTTCCTGTTCAAACCAAGACGCTTCCTGTCAGCAAAGGACGGCCTGTGACAAGAAAGAGAGGTGAGACAGGTGCACAGACAGACAGACAGACAGACAGACAGACAGAGGTGAGACAGGTGTGCAGACAGACTCACCCTCCTCTATAGTTCTTCAGAGCCTTCTTGCTTGTATTTGTCAACTCTTTGTCAAACGCCGACTTCTTTCCTCCTTTTCCTGCTTTCTGATTGGCTGCTGCGCACACACGCACACACACACACACACACACACACATGAATAAAACATTTTTTTCACTTTTATTCCTGAATCATGATGTCATTCACTGTTTTAAATCACAAACTGAAGTCAAGTCCACAAAAACGTGTTTAACCAACAGGGGGCGACATAACCCTCCGGTCAAAAACATGCAGATTTATGGATTTGATTGTTCTAAGAACTGGACTCTACAGACTTTACAGATAAAGATAATCAATAATTGATGGACCTTTGATCGGCATCTCGTCCTCAGGCATCGCTCTCGCTCTCTTTGGACGTCTCTCTCTCTTGGCCGCCCGCTCAGCAAACATCTGAGCCTTCAAGATCTCAAACTGAGCTCGCTCATCACTCTGAGGACATCACAGAGGACATCAGAGACAGCAGAGAGGACATCACAGAGGACATCACAGAGGACATCACAGAGGACATCACAGAGGACATCAGAGAGGACAGAGAGATCAGAGAACTTGAGTGAAGCAGCTACAGTCGATGAGTTTGATCAGATTAATTTGATCTGTTTGAGTTAATTAATCATTAATAATCAGTGATTATTGATTTTACCGTCATATCTTTCTTCTTGCTGTCCTTCACAAACTTCTTTCTCTTCTTCTTCCCTCGGAGAGCCAGATCATAATCCTGAAGAGCGTGGGACACTGAGAGACAACGTGAGAGACAATGTGACAGACAACATCAGAGACAACATCAGAGACAACGTGAGAGACAACGTGAGAGACAACGTGAGAGAGAACATCAGAGACAACGTCAGAGACAACGTGAGAGACAACGTGAGAGAGAACATCAGAGACAACATCAGAGACAACGTGAGAGACAACGTGAGAGACAACGTCAGAGACAACGTGAGAGACAACGTGAGAGACAATGTGAGGGACAACGTGAGGGACAACATCAGAGACAACGTGAGAGACAACGTGAGGGACAACGTGACAGACAACATCAGAGACAACGTCAGAGACAACATGAGAGACAACGTCAGAGACAACATGAGAGACAACGTCAGAGACAACATGAGAGACAACATGAGAGACAACGTCAGAGACAACATGAGAGACAATGTGAGTAAACTCTGTGAAGACATAAATCTAAACTCACTGCGACTCTGTTTTCTTTCCTGTTGAGTCTGAAACCATTCTCTCTGTGATTGACAGGAAGAGGCGGAGCCATCCAGACGCTTCTGAGCCACATTCAACTAAAGACAGGAAGTGAGAAGACACTGATTATGATGGCAGGTTATTATCAAGTCTCAAGTATTTCATGTCCTCAGGTCTGTCTCATGTCCTCATGTCCGTCTCAGGTCTGTCTCAGGTCTGTCTCGTGTCCTCAGGTCTGTCTCAGGTCTGTCTCATGTCCTCATGTCCGTCTCAGGTCTGTCTCGTGTCCTCAGGTCTGTCTCGTGTCCTCAGGTCTGTCTCGTGTCCTCAGGTCTGTCTCATGTCCTCATGTCCGTCTCAGGTCTGTCTCGTGTCCTCAGGTCTGTCCACCTTTGCCTCAGAAGCAGCCAGTTCTCTTTCTTCTCTCTCCAGCTTCGTCACAGCATCAACGTCTTTCTCCAGTTTACCGATCAGATCTCGGAACTTCAGGACGACATCTAGAGTGAGGACAGAGACACAGTGAGACACATTGAGACAGAGACACAGTGAGACACATTGAGACAGAGACACAGTGAGACACATTGAGACAGAGACACAGTGAGACACATTGAGACAGAGACACAGTGAGACACAGTGAGGACATGTCTTCAAGAAGCCTCTTAGATGAGAGTTGAAACATCTTCAATTTCACTCAAGCAAGTCAACCTACAGTTAACTAGTGATGATGACCAGGATCCCTGACTAACCAGTCTCAGAAGTACCCACAGAGGACAGACCACAGAGGACAGACCACAGAGGACAGACCACAGAGGACAGACTCAGGTGTACGTACCTGGCGGCAGGACTCGAGCCTTCACACTGTTCTTGGCGGTCTTCACCACGTCCTTCAACATCCTCCTCTCCGACTCTCCGACCAGAGACACCGAGCGACCGGAGCGACCGGCCCTCGCTGTGCGTCCGACTCGATGGACGTAATGTTTGACGGTGGACGGCATGGTGAAGTTGATCACCTGAGCAGAACCATCAGAATCATCAGAACCAGAGCAGAACCCACGGTCAGTCACACTGTGGTGACTCCACAGCATCTCCATCAGAACCAGAGTAAAAACATGACTCACCGTTTTTACTCCATCGATGTCCAAACCTCTCGCTGCAACATCTGTCGCCACCAGGACGTCGATCTGTTCGTCTTTAAAACGTCTGAAGAACAAAGACAATGAGGTCAGAACATTCCTGAGGTTCTTCTGTGAACCTGAACCTGAGGTTCTTTGTACCTGAGGTTCTCCAGTCTCTGGTTCTGGCTCAGTTCTCCGTGCAGTTCTCCGACCTTCAGTCCTATCAGACCCAGCAGGATGTGCAGTCTGTGCGCTTGTTTCCTCGTCTGAGTGAACAACATCACATGATCCTGGAACGTCCGCGTTAGCAGAGCTAGCAACCAACGAAACACAACAACACAATAAGAGCAAACCACATACACATTACTCAGCGTAGTCTGATTACTCTCAGTAATCTGATTACTCACCTGCCACCACAGCCTCTCTGTCTCCTTCTCTGTTTTGTCTGATTCTAACAAACTCTTGTCTGAGGAACGGAGCCACGTCAGTGTTGCTGTTGACAAAGATCCTGATCGGCTCCTTCAATGAGACCGCGGCAAGGTCCTTCACCTGGAAACACAGGTCACATGACACGCTTACAAACAGGTCACATGACACATCCTGGAGATAAAGGCTAACAACGCTGAGTGTGTGTGTGTGTGTGTGTGTGTGTGTGTGTGTGTGTGTGTGTGTGTACCTCGTCTGTCATGGTGGCTGAGAACAACATGGTCTGTCTGTTATAGGAGCACAACCTGATGATCTCCTTCATCTGCTCCTCAAAGTACTCATCCAGCATCCTGAGGAGGACAGACAGGTGAGGACAGACAGGTGAGGACAGAGAGACAGGTGAGGACACACAGGTGAGGTCAGACAGACAGGTGAGGACACACAGGTGAGGTCAGACAGACAGGTGAGGACACACAGACAGGTGAGGACAGAGGGACAGGTGAGGACACACAGGTGAGGTTAGAGAGACAGGTGAGGTAAGACAGACAGGTGAGGTCAGCCAGACAGGTGAGGACACACAGGTGAGGTCAGCCAGACACACCTGTTACACCTCCTTGCCTGCAGGGGTCAGTGTTTACTCTTTTTTTTGTGGCATTGTTGCATTTAAGTTACTGTTGTAAGTTACTGTTTTTCCTTCTGTTTGGCACTTTGTTGCATTTGTCTTATTTGTTTATTTTACTTTTATTTTTGTTTTATTTTTATTTTATTTTATTTTATTTTATTTTATGTATCTTTTAACTCTTGTACATCTACACTTTTACCTCCCAATTGTTGCACAATAATTTCCCTCGGGATAAATAAAGCATCTTGAATCTTGAATCTTACCTGTCAGCCTCGTCCAGAATCAGGATCTCGATGTGCGTGAGCTCGAAGCTCGGAGTGTTGTGGAGGTGATCGATCAGTCGACCAGGTGTAGCGATCAGGATATCTGGCCCCGCCCTCAAAGCTACTTCCTGAGACTTCAGGTCCAGCCCACCTGGACACAAACCAAAGCAGGTCACCTAAGAACCCAAGTCCACCACGGAAACAAGTCCGTCACTAAGTCTCATACCAACAGTGAGACAGGTGGTGATGGAGGTGAACTGGGCCAGCTGACGAGCCACAGAGTGAACCTGGATCCCCAGTTCTCTGGTGGGAACCAGAACCAAGACCCGGGTCACCTGGGACATCCTGGGTTTATAAACCAAGCGCTCCAACACTGGAAGCATGAAGGCCGCCGTCTTCCCTGAGAAGAGAGAAAAAAATCTAATGTTAGTTTATACGGTCCCGGCACCAGGACCTGGACCAGGACCTGGACCTGGACCTGGACCTGGACCAGGCCCTGGTCCCACTAGAACCTGGTTTACCTGTCCCAGTAGCAGCACAGGCACACAGGTCTCTGCCCAGCAGGCCGATCGGAACACAGGCCTTCTGGATGGGAGTGGGCTGCTTAAAGCCCAGAGCTGTGATGGCCTGTAGACACATGACAGGAAGTCAACAACGAGAACAACAGGAAGTCAACAACGAGAACAACAGGAAGTCAACAACGAGAACAACAGGAAGTCAACAACGAGAACAACAGGAAGTCAACAATGAGAACAACAGGAAGTCAACACCACTGCCCTCTGAATAAATGGTTCTTTATACAACTGTCAAAGGATTAAACTCTAACCCTGTGATTAGTTAAGTTCAGACCTGGACTTAGTTAGGACAGAGGTTAGTGAGGACAGAGGTTAGTTAGGACAGAGGTTAGTGAGGACAGAGGTTAGTGAGGACAGAGGTTAGTGAGGACAGAGGTTAGTGAGGACAGAGGTTAGTTAGGACAGAGGTTAGTGAGCACAGAGGTTAGTGAGGACAGAGGTTAGTGAGGACAGAGGTTAGTGAGGACAGAGGTTAGTGAGGACAGAGGTTAGTGAGGACAGAGGTTAGTGAGGACAGAGGTTAGTGAGGACAGAGGTTAGTTAGGACAGAGGTTAGTTAGGACAGAGGTTAGTTAGGACAGAGGTTAGTGAGGACAGAGGTTAGTGAGGACAGAGGTTAGTGAGGACAGAGGTTAGTTAGGACAGAGGTTAGTGAGGACAGAGGTTAGTTAGGACAGAGGTTAGTGAGGACAGAGGTTAGTTAGGACAGAGGTTAGTGAGGACAGAGGTTAGTTAGGACAGAGGTTAGTGAGGACAGAGGTTAGTTAGGACAGAGGTTAGTGAGGACAGAGGTTAGTTAGGACAGAGGTTAGTGAGGACAGAGGTTAGTTAGGACAGAGGTTAGTTAGGACAGAGGTTAGTGAGGACAGAGGTTAGTGAGGACAGAGGTTAGTGAGGACAGAGGTTAGTGAGGACAGAGGTTAGTGAGGACAGAGGTTAGTGAGGACAGAGGTTAGTGAGGACAGAGGTTAGTGAGGACAGAGGTTAGTTAGGACAGAGGTTAGTTAGGACAGAGGTTAGTGAGGACAGAGGTTAGTGAGGACAGAGGTTAGTTAGGACAGAGGTTAGTGAGGACAGAGGTTAGTGAGGACAGAGGTTAGTTAGGACAGAGGTTAGTTAGGACAGAGGTTAGTTAGGACAGAGGTTAGTGAGGACAGAGGTTAGTGAGGACAGAGGTTAGTGAGGACAGAGGTTAGTGAGGACAGAGGTTAGTTAGGACAGAGGTTAGTGAGGACAGAGGTTAGTGAGGACAGAGGTTAGTTAGGACAGAGGTTAGTTAGGACAGAGGTTAGTGAGGACAGAGGTTAGTGAGGACAGAGGTTAGTGAGGACAGAGGTTAGTGAGGACAGAGGTTAGTTAGGACAGAGGTTAGTGAGGACAGAGGTTAGTGAGGACAGAGGTTAGTGAGGACAGAGGTTAGTGAGGACAGAGGTTAGTGAGGACAGAGGTTAGTGAGGACAGAGGTTAGTGAGGACAGAGGTTAGTTAGGACAGAGGTTAGTTAGGACAGAGGTTAGTGAGGACAGAGGTTAGTGAGGACAGAGGTTAGTGAGGACAGAGGTTAGTTAGGACAGAGGTTAGTTAGGACAGAGGTTAGTGAGGACAGAGGTTAGTGAGGACCAGGACGTTTACCTTCAGGATTGGTCTGGACAGGTTCATGTTGTCAAAGGTCAGCTGATCATCATACTGAGACGCGTCTTCAGAGAACGACTGTATGGCCTGAACAGAGACACACGCGTTACCGCGGTAACTCGGAGACACGCATTAACACAGACACGTGTTACCGTGGTAACCAGACACATCAACCAGTGAAGACATGTCCCATCATCACCTCCTCTCCAGACTTCCTCTTCTTCCCTCGTCGCTCCTTCTCTCTCAGGACGTCTAAGAGGACAAAGACATTCTTTCCTTTAATAGTTTGTCCTCTGAAGTCCACACTCAAACAACAACAATCCTCCATTTATTTATTATAACTCAGAGGTAACTCGGTGATAACTCTAGAATAACTCAGAGGTAACTGAGATAACTCGGTGATAACTCGGAGATACACAGAATTCCCCTTTAAATGACAATCATCAGTTTCACTGACCTGATTTAGTGAGAATCTCTTCATCACTTGTGTCAAACTCATCCTCCTCATCTTCATCCTCATCCTCATCATCTTCATCCTCCTCATCTTCAGTGATCTTCACATGTTCTTCATCGTCCTCCTGGTTCTTCTCTGCAGAACCGTCACTAACATCAGTCTGAGGCAACTTCTCCTGTGGAGCAAAACAAATGCCAGCTCACCACAGGAAGTAGCCCCCGGCCACACAGGAAGTAGCCCCCGGCCACACAGGAAGTAGCCCCCGACCACACAGGAAGTAGATGTCCAGCACTTACCTCAGCTTTTCTCCTCTTCCTAATTTTGTCTATTTTCTGGTCCAGAGTTGTCGCACTTCTCTGAAAAAACACAACAACACACAACACTTCATTAGAGCCTGAGAGGATGACGGCGAGGGGGCGGAGCTACTCACCTGACCGCACACACCTTGTTTTTCAGCTGTTTGATGACGTCGGCCATCACCCAATCATCATCACGCTGAAGACAGTCTCTCTCTCCAAACACAAAGTCACTGTTGAAGTCTCTCGACCTCAGAGTCACTGAAGAAGACTTCAGCTTCTTCTTCTTCAGGACAATCGGTGCTTCCTGACACACACACACACACACACACACAGAGAGAGAGAGACACACACACACACACACAGAGAGAGAGAGACACAAACACACACAGAGAGAGAGAGAGACACACACATACACAGAGAGAGAGAGACACACACACACACACACACACACACACACACACACACAGAGAGACAGAAAGAGAGGACGGTTTCACTTGTTGTTGTTGTTTGTGTTGTTGCTGGTTGTTTGTGTTTTTCCTGTTGTTAATGTTGTTGTGTTGTTAGTGTTGTTGTGTTGTTGTGTTCCTGCAGTGAATGATAATGTGTGGTTTCATCACGTTATCAAAAAATATCAAATATATTTAAACACACGGTGGAGCAGTGGGTAACAGAGGTGACTGCAGCAACAAGACCCGGTTCGTGACCCGGTTCGTGACCCGGTTCGTGACCCGGTTCGTGACCCGGTTCGTGACCCGGTTCGTGACCCGGTTCGTGACCCGGTTCGTGACCCGCGTCACAGCTCCAGATGACGTCATACATGTTGGTTTCTGAATGTTAGTCTCCATGACAACGATAACACACACATTATTAACAGTTCATCTCCTCATTCATGTGTTGTGTGTTTGTTTGTGTCACGCGCTCACCTCGTGCTCGGACTCGCTGTCGGGTTCTTCCGGACTCTGGTCCTCGTCCCGAATGGTTCCGACTAATCCCAGTTCTTCCAACATGGCGGACCAGGACCAGAACTAGGACTTTAACACGGGTTTGAATTCGTTTTTAACCTCGTTTACACGGGCAGTGTGCGCGCGCCCTCTCTCACACAGACACACACGTGTTGACGGAAACAGGAAGTAAGTGTCGTTTGTTTCCGGGTCACAGTTCACGTGTTGTTTTTAAATTCATACCATTTTAATTAAGACAAAAAATTGTATTTAAAAATAATAAAACGGTAACAATAAAGAGTATTATTGTTATTATTATTATTATAACGATAATAATAATAATAATCTGTGTGTGAGCGTGTGTGTTTGTGTGCGTGTAGCGAGTGTGTGTGTTGCTCCTGACACACACACACACACACACACACTCGCTGATAGAGCGCGCGCACACATACACACACACACACACACACACAAGGACATATCAGGACTTCCTAGAAGATTAAGTTTTTCCTGGAAAACCACACTGACGTCACAGTGACGTCATGAAACCACACACAAGGCAGAAGAGAGACCAGGAGTGGTCCTCACAAAGGCACAAGAACCAGAAAACACAGAATAAAGACAACACAGACACACACACACACACACACACACACACACACAGTGAGGAGTGCAGAGGAGGGAATGGGGGAGGAGTCAGAGAGAGAGAGAGGAACAGAATTCATCAACTACAGGACCAGACCAGACCAGACCAGGATCAGGACCAGACCAGACCAGACCAGGATCAGGACCAGACCAGGACCAGGACCAGGACCAGACCAGACCAGACCAGACCAGGATTAGGATCAGGACCAGACCAGACCAGGACTGAGCTGCTGCTGATCTGTGACTTAAAGGACAAGTACGTAATACTTCTTAAACTGTAGGTCCTAACATGAGCTTATGATCGTGGACATGTCTTCAAAACTGTCTCCTTCATCGTGGACATGTCTTCAAAACTGTCTCCTTCATCGTGGACATGTCTTCAAAACTGTCTCCTTCATCGTGGACATGTCTTCAAAACTGTCTCCTTCATCGTGGGCATGTCTTCAAAACTGTCTCCTTCATCATGGACATGTCTTCAAAACTGTCTCCTTCATCGTGGACATGTCTTCAAAACTGTCTCCTTCATCGTGGACATGTCTTCAAAACTGTCTCCTTCATCGTGGACATGTCTTCAAAACTGTCTCCTTCATCGTGGACATGTCTTCAAAACTGTCTCCTTCATCGTGGACATGTCTTCAAAACTGTCTCCTTCATCGTGGACATGTCTTCAAAACTGTCTCCTTCATCATGGACATGTCTTCAAAACTGTCTCCTTCATCATGGACATGTCTTCAAAACTGTCTCCTTCATCGTGGACATGTCTTCAAAACTGTCTCCTTCATCGTGGACATGTCTTCAAAACTGTCTCCTTCATCGTGGACATGTCTTCAAAACTGTCTCCTTCATCGTGGACATGTCTCTCACTGATGATGGGTGTGTGTTAAGCTCCGCCCACAGAACACACCTCCTTCTTTAATGTGGTTCTGAAACAGCAGCAGAGGTCAGAGGTCACACTGAGGTATGTTAATGAAAGGGTAGGAGAGTGTGTGTGTGTGAGTGTGTGTGTGGGTGTGTGTGTGTGGGTGTGTGTGTTTCTGTGTGTGTGTGTGTGAGTGTGTGTGTGTGTGTGAGTGTGTGTGTGTGTGTGTGTGTGCTTGTGTGTTTCTGTCTGTCTGTGTGTGTGTGTGTGTGTGTGTGTTTCTGTCTGTCTGTCTGTGTGTGTGTGTGTGTCTGTGTGTGTGTGTTTCTGTCTGTGTGTGTGTGTTTCTGTCTGTCTGTCTGTCTGTGTGTGTGTGTGTGTGTGTGTGTCTGTGTGTCTGTGTGTGTGTGTCTGTGTGTGTGTGTGTGTGTGTGTGTGAGAGAGAAACAAAGGTTACTTCAGTTCATGTTGAACACTGAGTTCAGCTGTGACCTAAATTCTCTGTTTACATCAGAGGACACTTTAGAGGACAGATGGACAGTCTGTGGACAGATGGACAGATGGACAGTCTGTGGACACTCAGTTTCCTGTGTAAATATTAACATGTCTCTTGTGTCTCTTGTGTCCTCCAGGTCGTCATGTCTCCGTCAAAGTCGTCCTCCCGTCTCCTGCTCGTCCTCCTCGTCTCCTCACTGTCCTCCATGTTTGCTGCTGCTGGACCTGCTGGACCTGCTGGACCTGCAGGCTGTAAGATCCGGATCACTGACAAAGGACTGGACATGTGTGAGTACAGAGACCTGATCCAGTACAGACCTGATCCAGTACAGAGACCTGATCCAGTACACAGACCTGATCCAGTACACAGACCTGATCCAGTACACAGACCTGATCCAGTACAGACCTGATCCAGTACACAGACCTGATCCAGTACACAGACCTGATCCAGCACACAGACCTGATCCAGTACAGACCTAATCCAGTACACAGACCTGATCCAGTACACAGACCTGATCCAGCACACAGACCTGATCCAGTACAGACCTAATCCAGTACACAGACCTGATCCAGCACACAGACCTGATCCAGCACACAGACCTGATCCAGTACAGACCTAATCCAGTACACAGACCTGATCCAGCACACAGACCTGATCCAGTACAGACCTGATCCCGTACAGACCTGATCCAGCACACAGACCTGATCCAGTACAGACCTGATCCAGTACAGACCTGATCCAGCACAGACCTGATCCAGGTTCCTGAGCGCCCCCTGTTGTTTGTTTGCAGTGAAGTCAGAGACTCAGAGGTTTGTTGAAGAAGAGCTGAGTAACATCAATATGCC
>NC_139822.1:20452881-20457881 GCF_963457635.1 Microchirus variegatus
TGTGTGTGTCTGTGTGTCTCTGTGTGTGTGTGTGTGTGTGTGTGTCTCTGTGTGTGTGTGTGTGTTCAGACTGGACTAAGAGAGGAGTTCAGATCCCGTTGGCTGATGGAATGGACTTCATTGAAGAAATGGTTGAATATCACAACGTAAGTAATAATGTTTAATTACATTAACTGATTTAACTAGTTTAACTAGTTTGACTTGTTTAACTAGTCTTTGGTGTCTACAGGGTTTCATCGTGATCGGAGCAAATCTGCACTTCAGCAAAGGATTAAGAGAAATGATCTCAGGGAATAACACTGTCTAACACACACACACACACACACACACACTGTCTAACACACACACACACACACACACACACTGTCTAACACACACACACAGAGAGACACACACACACACACAGTCACACACACACACACACACGTTAAACTCTTAAAACTATTAAACGGTTGCTATGACGACCTCACTCTCATCACTGATCAGCACAAAAATCAAACAAGATCAATATTTATATTAGTGTAAATAAACTGATCAAACTAAAGAATGTGTCCTGTAACCATGGCAACAGGACGACCTGTGTCCTGTAACCATGACAACAGGACGACCTGTGTCCTGTAACCATGGCAACAGGACGACCTGTGTCCTGTAACCATGGCAACAGGACGACCTGTGTCCTGTAACCATGACAACGTGTTTGTGTTCAAATCCAATAAAAGTCGACATGTTCACGTTTGTCTGTTTTTATTCTTCATTCAAACATGAATTTAGAGGAAATGTATTGTTTTGACTGAGAAAAAGTTCTGAGTGTCTTTAACTGAACCTTTACTATTACTGATGTCTCTGATGTCTCTGATGTCTCACTCATGTGTAAAGTATTGACTGATGTTGTCAAAGCCGTGGAAACCACACTTCCTGCCGGCCACAGTGCAGCCAAAGGTCAGAGCGTCCTGTAAACGTCCTCCTGAAGACAAATGAAGACAATTGAAGACAAATGAAGACAGAATTTACTTGAGTAAAAACATTCACTCATCTACGATGTGTTTGTCCAGGTCGACGTCAGAGGGTTAGAACCTTCACGTCTGCTAGACTGACCGTGATGTCTCCCTACATGCTAACAGACGCAAAGAGATGCTAACAGATGCTAAAATACACTAACAGATGCGAACAGGCGCTAACAGACGCTAACAGATGCTAAACGATACTAACAGATGCTAACAGATGCTAACAGACACAAACAGACATGTCTCACCCTTTGACAGCATGAAGATCACAGCAGCGTTGAAAGTGTCTCCAGCTCCTAAAGTGTCGACTAGATCTTCAGGAGGAAAAGAATCAGAATGAAGGACGATTCCATCTGGACCTAAAGCATCTGCTCCATGTTCTGCCCAAGGACAGATGAGGACAGACCTGAGGGACAGACATGAGGACAGATGAGGACAGACCTGAGGGACAGACATGAGGGACAGACATGAGGACAGACATGAGGACAGACCTGAGGAACAGACCTGAGGACAGATGAGGACAGACCTGAGGGACAGACATGAGGACAGATGAGGACAGGACAGATGAGGACAGACCTGAGGGACAGACCTGAGGAACAGACCTGAGGACAGACCTGAGGGACAGACATGAGGACAGATGAGGACAGACCTGAGGGACAGACCTGAGGGACAGACATGAGGGACAGACATGAGGACAGACATGAGGACAGACCTGAGGAACAGACCTGAGGACAGATGAGGACAGACAGAGTGGAGGCGGGACTTCCTCTACAAGTAAATGTGTATTTTGTGTTGATATAAACCCATAAATATTACACTGTATCCCTTTAATGTAGCGTCCGATCAGACAGTGTATTGATGGGGAGTTGTTTCAGCACCACGGACAGTGCTTTATCCATCATACCCATCATGCGTTCACACTGGTGTGTGTGTGTGTGGGGGGGGGGCGTGGACAGCTGTGCATGTTAAATTGGAGGTCGTGACTCAAAAAGGTTGAGAACCACTGCTTTAGACCACTGCTTTAGACCACTGCTTTAGACCACGCCCTTTAGACCACTGCTTTAGACCACTGCTTTAGACCACTGCTTTAGACCACTGCTTTAGACCACTGCTTTAGACCACGCCCTTTAGACCACGCCCTTTAGACCACTGCTTTAGACCACTGCTTTAGACCACTGCTTTAGACCACGCCCTTCAGACCACGCCCTTTAGACCACTGCTTTAGACCACGCCCTTTAGACCACTGCTTTAGACCACGCCCTTCAGACCACGCCCTTTAGACCACTGATTTAGACCACGCCCTTTAGACCACTGCTTTAGACCACGCCCTTCAGACCACGCCCTTTAGACCACTGCTTTAGACCACGCCCTTCAGACCACTTCCTTCAGACCACGCCCTTTAGACCACTGCTTTAGACCACGCCCTTTAGACCATGCCCTTCAGACCACTTCCTTCAGACCACGCCCTTTAGACCACTGATTTAGACCACGCCCTTTAGACCATGCCCTTCAGACCACGCCCCTTCAGACATAGTGGTGTAGTACTCACCCCTCTTTGACTCGGTGGTACAGTCCTCTCACAGCAGCTTCAGCCGAGTCAAAACCAAAGTGACGAGCGACGTCTTTACTGACAAACACCTGAGTGATGACATCACAGCAAACATGGATAAACCAATGAGAAGTAGTGACAGTAGTACTCTTAGTAGTACTCTTAGTAGTACTGTTAGTAGTACTGTTAGTAGTATAAAGTCTGACCACGTCTCCGTGAGGAAACAGCTCATACAGATGATCTCTGATCTTCTCGATCTCCACAGAAACTGTGATTCTCTGTTTCCGCGGCAACGACTCGTTAAACTTCATCACTCGTTCAATCATCTTCATCTGCTCAGAGGGGTTTCTGCCCTGGGTATAAGTACACAACAGTGTATTAGTACAGCACATCACTACAGTACATCACTGTGTATTAGTACATAACTGTGTATTACTACAGTACATAACTGTGTATTACTACAGTACATCACTGTGTATTATAACTGTATATTACTACAGTGTATTATTAAAGTACATAACTGTGTATTACTACAGGATATTATAACTGTGTATTACTACAGTATATTATACAAGTATATTATAACGGTAAAACTCCAGTTATGTGATTACACCTTTGCTAGTTAACTCTGGTAGTTAACTGTGTGTGGTAGTTAACTGTGGTTAGTGCTGGTTAGTGTTAACTGTGGTTAGTGCTGGTTAGTGTTAACTGTGGTTAGTGCTGGTTAGTGTTAACTGTGGTTAGTGCTGGTTAGTGTTAACTGTGGTTAGTGCTGGTTAGTGTTAACTGTGGTTAGTGCTGGTTAGTGTTAACTGTGGTTAGTGCTGGTTAGTGTTAACTCTTACTAACCTCCCAGTGGATCCATTTGAACTGACTGAGGTCGACTTTGGAGAAATCGTCTGCTGTGACATCAGGAAGATTCCTGACAGGAAGTGATGTCAGAGTTTATTTTGAAAATCATCTTTGTGAACAACATCCTGATGAAATATGGATTCAGACATTTTCCAATGATTAATCATTGAATTCAACCAACTGATTTGACTCATGATCAGACTGAACTGAGGTCAGATTCACCTGATTCAGCAGAAAAAAGATTCAGTCGATGAAGTAACAGAAAACTGTCATTCAAGGTCAACCACGAGTCATCGTTCTGGATCAGGTCAAACATGAGTCATGGTTCTGGATCAGGTCAAACATGAGTCATCGTTCTGGATCAGGTCAAAGATGAGTCATCGTTCTGGATCAGGTCAAAGATGAGTCATCGTTCTGGATCAGGTCAAACATGAGTCATGGTTCTGGATCAGGTCAAACATGAGTCATGGTTCTGGATCAGGTCAAAGATGAGTCATCGTTCTTGATCAGGTCAAACATGAGTCATGGTTCTGGATCAGGTCAAACATGAGTCATGGTTCTGGATGTTCTGATTTTTAAAAATGTAATTAAAAAGAATTATTGTCCAGATCAAAGAAAAGTTGATCAAAATGTTTGTGATGGTTTTTTCCAAAGATGTAAATCTCTGAGTCGTCTTACATGTCCGACAGAAGGACAGTACGAGATCCACGGGACGGACAAACCACGCAACACGCACACGGGGTTTGACCTTTGACCTGCCAGCTGATCAGAGACACACCGATGGAACGCAACGAGAAATCTGTCACAATGAAACTGAACCAGAGACACAGGAGACACTTCAGCACAGAGGACACAACAAAAGACACACACCAGTGGACACACACCAGAGGACACACACCAGAGGACACACACCAGAGGACACACACCAGAGGACACACACCAGAGGACACACACCAGAGGACACACACCAGAGGACACACACCAGAGGACACACACCAGTGGACACACACCAGAGGACACACACCAGAGGACACACACCAGTGGACACACACCAGAGGACACACACCAGTGGACCACGAGGTCAACAACGTCCCTGAAAGACAAACGTTAGTGAGACACAAACCTGTTTGTGTGGAGAATTGTGCGACTTCCTGTCGTCACGTTACTGATGACCACGGACACAGGAAGGACGCACTGAGCGTGCTCACAAACCAGAGACACGTCAATGGACACTTTGTGAAAATCCTCCAAAATAAAACTGCAGACAGGAAACTGTTAACTTCTGCTCTTCAAAATAAAACTACAGACAGGAAACTGTTAACTTCTGCTCTTCAAAATAAAACTACAGACAGGAAACTGTTAACTTCTGCTCTTCAAAATAAAACTGCAGACAGGAAACTTTTAACTTCTGCTCTTCAAAATAAAACTGCAGACAGGAAACTTTTAACTTCTGCTCTCCAAAATAAAACTACAAACAGGAAACTGTTAACTTCTGCTCTTCAAAATAAAACTACAGACAGGAAACTGTTAACTTCTGCTCTTCAAAATAAAAGTACAGACAGGAAACTTAACTTCTGCTCTTCAGAATAAAAGTA
>NC_139822.1:20465381-20481010 GCF_963457635.1 Microchirus variegatus
ATCACCATCATCATCATCATCATCATCATCACTATAATCATCATCATCATCATCAGTATGAGGGCCAGTACCACGATCAGCTGCACACCGGAAGTGTCACGTCGAGCCTAAAGCTAAGTCACGGTGACGTTAGCCACTGAAGCTAACGAAAGCCATGCAGCTAATCACAGACACGTGTGACGTCAGCAGCGGTAGTTTCCGGTTGTTATTTCTCACCTTTCGTCAGGAACAGAAACAGGAAGTGATTAAAAGTCCTCCGTGTGGAGATGCTCACATGCTAAAGCTAACGCTCTGTGCTGCGTGTGTGTGTGTGTGCGTTACGTCCGGGCTGTAACCAAGGCAACGGCCAGAGTCTTAAAGGGCCAGCAGCGCTTCCTCCTCAGCCAACTTCAGCTTCCGGTCTTGGATTTGTGATGAAGAGGTTCCTGTTATAAAATATACTTTTTTATTATATTACTTCAGTAAAAGTCTTAAAGTTTATGACTTTAAATTCAGTTGAGTTTTATTTGTATAGAATCATCACAAACATGATCTCAGGTCTGATCACAGAGAAACACAGTGAGCGAACACCAGGGGGCAGTGTCTCTATTTCCTGTTCCTGTCAGTACTAATGCTGAAGGTTTCAAACAGACTTGAACATTTAGTCAGGTGTTTAGAGGATAATGAGTTTAAAAAGTTACAGCTGATCAAAGACTGTTATTGATCAATAACTGTGTCATCTGCATAAATATCACTAAAGTCAAAGGTAACGTTTGTTTGTCAGATAAATGTGATTTAAACCAGCAGGGGGCAGCACCTGTGATCGTCTGCAGGAGAACGTCATGATCAATGGTTTCTGATGAGATGATCTGAGGTTACTCACTTTAACTAGTGCTGTTTCTGTGATGATGTCATCGAAAACCTATGATGTCATCGAAAACCTGACTGAACCTCTTCAAACACTCTTGTTCTCCAGGTTTTAAACCTTTTCTACAAATTCTTTCCTAAAGAACCAAACGTCACTGTTTCACCTTTTATTGACGTGGAATCACAGACAAAACAAGAGAAACGACTTATTTTATTCCTTTGTTTGAACATTGATACAGAATTAGATAAAGAAACACTTTAAACACAATATTAAAGTCAGAGTATAGATTTAATACAAGCAAACAATGACATGTGGGCGTGTCATAGTGGTGAACCAATAAGATGTGGGCGTGTCATAGTGGTGAACCAATGGCATGTGGGCGTGTCATAGTGGTGAACCAATGGCATGTGGGCGTGTCACAGTGGTGAACCAATGAGATGTGGGCGTGTCACAGTGGTGAACCAATGAGATGTGGGCATGTCACAGTGGTGAACCAATGAGATGTGGGCGTGTCATAGTGGTGAACCAATGGCATGTGGGCGTGTCACAGTGGTGAACCAATGAGATGTGGGCATGTCACAGTGGTGAACCAATGAGATGTGGGCGTGTCATAGAGGTGAACCAATGAGATGTGGGCGTGTCATAGAGGTGAACCAATGAGATGTGGGCGTGTCATAGTGGTGAACCAATGAGATGTGGGCGTGTCAAAGTGGTGAACCAATGAGATGTGGGCGTGTCATGGTGGCAAACCAATCAGACTCAGATACAGTGCAGACACCTCTGTGTTCCCATGATGCTTTGCTCTAAAGCTGGTGTTAAACTCTTCTTCTCCTGATAATGTGCTGCAGACAGTGCGACGCTGCCCTCTACAGTTGACAGTAGACAGTTCTTCACGTCCAGCGCTGGTTCAGTCCTTCTTGGTTCTGGTCCAAACCTGGTCTGAGTGAGGTGAAGGGGCGCAGAGCTCCGAGTCGGAGTCGGACTCGCCCTCAGCGATGTACGGACGTACGGCGGCGCAGAGCGTGGCTCCGCCCCCTGCTCTGTTGTAGTAGCTGCTGTTGAGGAAGTCCATGTTCTCTCTGGACTGTGAGATGGAGAACCCGCTGAAGGAACGCTCCAGCTCCTCGTGGTCCACTGACGGGATGGAGACGGACGTGTCGCTGTCCACCTTCACCTCCTCGCCCGCCCCTCCCCCTGCCCCTCCCCCTGCGCTCCCATTGGCTGCCTCGCCTCCTCGCTCCGCCCCCCCTCGCTCTCCGGTGCTCTGACGGTTGGATCGGTTCCCGCCGTGTCTCTCTCCAGCCGGAGGAGGTGGGAGTCGAACCAGAGACCCGTCTCCCACCGGACTCGGCGTGTTGCCGTGGCTACACTGAGAGGGGGGCGGAGCCTGTTGAGGCAGCTGGGAGCTAATAGGCTGCCAGGAGGTGGAGGGTGGGCATGTGGGGGCGCTGTAGTTCCTGTGTCCGGTGGAGCTGCTGGAGCGAACCATCTTCATCCCAGAGCGAATCTTCTCCACATGGTCGCCAGGCAACGGCCTACATAAACAACAACATCAAACAAACAAATACACAACAAGGTGTAAACAACAACAACATGATAAACAACAACACTGACTGTAGGTTTTTGGACTGGTTTTTGTCCAGCTGGTCCACAGGACTGTGGTAGGGCGGAGCTGGATCCGGCTCCTTGGATCCAAAGTAGGCGTCGGTTTCAGCCTGAGGAATTCCCATTCTCTGGATGTAGATGTTCACCAGGAAGTCCAACTTCCGCTCCATGGACAGAACCTACAGAGGACCGAGAGTCAGAGACGAAGGCGTGTCTTCGAGAGACATCATTAAAGACGTGATGACATCATGACGACATCACCTGCTTCTCCACCTTCCCCAGACGTCCCATCATGCTCGGGTCATCAGGAAGCTCCTCGCTGGACGCTTTGGGACGGTCTTTGTCCGTGATGGGCGTCCCTCTGCCAACAATCTGGTCCACTCTGTGGAGACAAAAGAGGACACAGTGTCTCTGCTCTCTATAAAGGACCACACATCAGTCATCCAGAGGTCAGAGGTCAGAGGTCAGGGGTCAGGGGTCAGAGGTCAGGTACCTGGACTGCAGGTTCTTGATGCGTGCTAACATGTCCAGGTGTCCTGCTGAGTACTGCTCGATCACGTCCATCACGTCGTAAGGACGAAGACTCTCCTTGAACTTCCTCTTTGAAACCATGAAGCGCATGATGCTGCGACACAACAGACACAGTCACTGACCGCTGCCCCCTGCTGGTCTCCATCAAACTGACACTTCCAACAGTCATGGAAATCATCTATTTACAAACTGACACTGATGCAGTCAGAATCTGATTCTGGATCAAGGACATTTAAGTTCAGAGAAGAAGAAGAAGTTCTTACCTCACAACAAAACAACAAAACAACAAAACAACAAAACAACAGAAAGAGTGAAAGACAAAAGGATGAAGCGAACTACAACATCTCACTAATGGGTCTTACCCCACAGCTGATGGTGACCTTTGACCCTGGACACAAACCAATAAAAACAAAACAATAATGAATCATAAACAGCAAACAAAGGTGAGTGAAGCTAAAACTGAACCATGAGTCGATAAACAAACAAAAAAACAAGATCATTTCTCTGATTCAACAAAATAAAAGCTTTGATACCAGATGGCTCTGATGGTGACCTTTAACCCCGGCGTCAGGTCCTGAGGGACGAACTCACAGTGGCAGCTCTTGTTGTCGTCAGCCATGTCTTCTCCTGGAAGACTCGCATCTGAAAGAACCACAGCGCCACCAACCTGAAGCACTCGACACTGCAGCACTGCAAACATCTGGACCAGGTCCAAACATCTGGACTGGATCCAAACATCTGGACCAGGTCCAAACATCTGGACCGGGTTTAAACATCTGGACCAGGTCCAAACATCTGGGCCAAACCTCTGGACCAGGTCTAAACATCTGGACCGGGTCTAAACATCTGGACCAGGTCCAAACATGCGCCCCGGGGACCTGGACTTTAGACCATCCCTCTTCTTCTTTGAGGTCCAGTTGACCCAGAACCAGACCTCCACAGCAACAAACTGTGTACACTAATGTGTGTGTGTGTGTGTGTGTGTGTGTGTGTGTGTGTGTGTGCTGACCTGGTGAGCTCTTCTGTCTGAACTCTTCGTCCTGCATCTCTATCAGCACTGAAGGAGGAGAGAGAGGACAAAGACCATCATCATCATCATCATCATTCTGATCCAGTATAAACAGTCTGATCCAGTTTAAACAGTCTGATCCAGTATAAACAGTCTGATCCAGTCTAAACAGTCTGATCCAGTTTAAACAGTCTGATCCAGTATAAACAGTCTGATCCAGTTTAAACAGTCTGATCCAGTTTAAACAGTCTGATCCAGTTTAAACAGTCTGATCCAGTTTAAACAGTCTGATCCAGTATAAACAGTCTGATCCAGTCTAAACAGTCTGATCCAGTTTAAACAGTCTGATCCAGTATAAACAGTCTGATCCAGTTTAAACAGTCTTATCCAGTCTAAACAGTCTGATCCAGTTTAAACAGTCTGATCCAGTTTAAACAGTCTGATCCAGTCTAAACAGTCTGATCCAGTTTAAACAGTCTGATCCAGTTTAAACAGTCTGATCCAGTTTAAACAGTCTTATCCAGTTTAAACAGTCTGATCCAGTTTAAACAGTCTGATCCAGTATAAACAGTCTGATCCAGTTTGATCCAGTATAAACAGTCTGATCCAGTCTAAACAGTCTGATCCAGTTTAAACAGTCTGATCCAGTTTAAACAGTCTTATCCAGTTTAAACAGTCTGATCCAGTTTGATCCAGTATAAACAGTCTGATCCAGTCTAAACAGTCTGATCCAGTTTAAACAGTCTGATCCAGTTTAAACAGTCTGATCCAGTCTAAACAGTCGGATCCAGTTTAAACAGTCTGATCCAGTATAAACAGTCTGATCCAGTTTAAACAGTCTGATCCAGTATAAACAGTCTGATCCAGTTTAAACAGTCTGATCCAGTATAAACAGTCTGATCCAGTTTAAACAGTCTGATCCAGTATAAACAGTCTGATCCAGTCTGATCCATTATAAACAGTCTGATCCAGTATAAACAGTCTGATCCAGTTTAAACCAGATGATGAGACTTTGTTTCCTCCTCCTCTTCCTCACTTCTCGGCTCCTTTAAATCCTGACTCATCTTTGATTATTATTTGATCTCCTCGATCATAATCAATCGATTGATCGGGTCTTACATCACCAGGTCGGGTCTGGCATTGGTTCAGGTCTGGCTTTGGAAACTGGACCCCTCAGGACTGTGGAGATCTAAACCTGATTAAACTGTTACCTGTGTTTGTCAGACCTGAACATGAGTCCTGAACCACAAGACCTGGACATGAGTCCTGAACCACAAGACCTGGACATGAGTCCTGAACCACAAGTGAACTGAGGAAAACCATAGCCTCTATATTTAGATACAGAGTGTGTTTTAGTTGCAGTACAGAAAGTGACCACTGGGACAGAGAGTAAGTGTATTAGTTCAGTGATGACTGAGGTCCTCTCTGGAGTCTGGGTCCAGGACTGACCTCCAGAGAACGAGGTCCTCTGTGGAGTCTGGGTCCAGGTTCTCCTTGGCTGTGATTGGCTGATCTTACCCTCAGAGTTCTGTCTTGAAGCAGCTCCTCTGATCCTGAACGCCTGTCGACTTCGACTTCGTTCCCCAAAGCTCCAGCTCTTTGGAACCTTACTGGGACTGTCCTCCTGACATGGCTCCACACTGGGAGACCGTCTCAGGGTCTGGACTCCTGCTGGACCTCCAGGACCAGGACCAGGACCAGGACCAGGACCAGGACCAGGACCAGGACCAGGACCAGGACCAACAGATGGAACCACTGCAGAAACGAATCATTAAAATAAAGACAAAGCAGAATCACAGCGTCATGACGACAGGACAATGAATCATTTACATATCATGAATATTCATCACATTCATTACATTTAGTGACAGAAGTTTGTGATCGTGTGATTGTGTCTGTGATCGTGTGATTGTGTCTGTGATCGTGTGATTGTGTCTGTGATCGTGTGATTGTGTCTGTGATGATGTCCTCACTCACCGTTCTGTGGAGAACCTTTTCCTTTTGTTCCTGAACTTCGGGGCGATGAAAAAACTCTCTCCTTCAGACTGACTTTATGACTGAAGACAGACAGGTTAGAGAAAGACAGACAGGTTAGAGACAGACAGACAGGTTAGAGACAGACAGACAGGTTAGAGACGTCTTTTTCCCTTTAATGCTCGAGGTGTCTTTCAGAGGTTAGCTGACTCTGATGAACAGGAGGTCAGAGGTCACTGAGGTCAGAGGTCTCTGAGGTCAGAGGTCACTGACACAGAGGTCAGAGGTCACAGAGGTCAGAGGTCACTGAGGTCAGAGGTCAGGACAGAAGTGGACACTAACCTTGGAGACTGTTCAGGCTGGACGTCTTTCCTGAAGAGGACAGAGAGCGTCACACAGGTTACATCTGTATCATGAAGTATTTGATGAAGTACTCGTAGTACTCTGTGTGTGTACTTGTACCTGAAAGAGAGTCCTGACTTGTTCTTGAGGTTCCTCAGTAAATCCAGCTGATTGAGAGGAGGAATCAGCCTGAAGACACAGACACACAGTGTGAGGACACTCCAGTCCACTAGGTGGCAGAGTCTGGTCCTGGTTGTGTTTCTCTCCACTGCCCCCTAGTGTTTGCTCACTGTGTGAACTGTGTCCATGACGTGGTCTCTGTACTGACCTGAGGTCAGAGTTCAAATTGACCTGAAGATCTCACTGAGGTTTATTTGTTTGTGTTTACATTTACCTCCAGTGTTTGTAAACATGTAAATATGATGATGAAGATGATGATGATGATGAAGATGAATATGATGATGAAGATGAAGATGAAGATGATGGTGATGATGATGAAGATGAATATGATGATGAAGATGAGGATGAAGATGAAGATGAAGATGAAGATGATGGTGATGATGATGATGATGGTGATGATGATGATGATGGTGATGGTGATGATGATGATGATGATGATGGTGATGATGATGATGATGATGTAGATGATGATGATGATGATGGTGATGGTGATGATGATGATGATGGTGATGATGATGATGATGATGTAGATGATGATGATGATGATGATGATGATGATGAAGATGATGATGATGATGATGATGATGATGATGATGATGATGAAGATGATGATGATGATGATGATGAAGATGATGATGATGATGATGATGATGATGTCACCTGTACATGGGCACAGACACCGTCCTCTCGTAATAATCCCACGTTGACGACAGATCAGTTCGGCTCAGATTTGTGGCGTAAACTCTCCACGCTGCCTGCACACACACACACACACACACACACACACACACACACACACACACACCACTGTTTCCATGGAAACAACAAGGAATATTCTGCTCTTTCAAAGTAAAAGCCCATGTGTGAAAACATGACATCACTGTTCACATCAGCACTGCATTCAATCTGGATCAGATCCAGGATCAGACTGTGTGATGATGGTCAGTGCAGCTCACCTGTGATGACATCACTGCAGTGCAGACTGTGATGTCACAGTCTCAGCTCACCTGTATGAGTCCAGCTGCTGGGTTCCGTCTCTTCTCAAAGTGTTTCTGTCTGTGCTGCTCCTGAACCTTCAGAGCAAAACCAGAACCAAGGATCCCCTGAGGACAGAAGAGAGCAGGTGACCTCTGGTGACCTCTGATGACCTCATGAGACCTCATGTGACCTCATGTGACCCATGGAGAAGCTCAGGTGACCTCAGATGACCTCATGAGTCCTCAGGTGACCTCAGGAGACCTCAGGAGACCTCAGGTGACCTCAGGTGACCTCAGGTGACCTCAGGAGTCCTCAGGTGACCTCAGGTGACCTCAGGAGACCTCAGGAGACCTCAGGTGACCTCAGGTGACCTCAGGTGACCTCAGGAGTCCTCAGGTGACCTCAGGAGACCTCAGGAGACCTCAGGTGACCTCAGGAGACCTCAGGTGACCTCTGGAGACCTCAGGTGACCTCAGGTGACCTCAGGTGACCTCAGGAGACCTCAGGTGACCTCAGGAGACCTCAGGAGACCTCTGGAGACCTCAGGTGACCTCAGGTGACCTCAGGTGACCTCAGGTGACCTCAGGTGACCTCTGGAGACCTCTGGAGACCTCAGGAGACCTCAGGTGACCTCAGGAGACCTCATGAGTCCTCAGGTGACCTCAGGTGACCTTAGGTGACCTCAGGTGACCTCAGGAGACCTCAGGTGACCTCTGGAGACCTCAGGTGACCTCAGGAGACCTCAGGTGACCTCAGGTGACCTCATGAGTCCTCAGGTGACCTCAGGAGAAGCTCACCGCGGGCAGAGCGAAGAATGAAACTCCAATCAGAGTGAAGGTGGCAGCCAGAAGACGACCGTTCCAGGTGATGGGAAACTTATCTCCATAACCAATGGTTGTCAAGGTGATCTGAAAAAAACAATACAGGAAGACAGGTGAGTCACACACACACACACAACACACACACAAGTGAACACAAACACAAGTGTGTGAGTGTGTGTGTGTGTGTGTGTGTGTGTGTGTGTGTATGTGTGTGTATGTGTGTGAGTGTGTGTGTGTATGTGTGTGTATGTGTGTGAGTGTGTGTGTGTATGTGTGTGTATGTGTGTGAGTGTGTGTGTGTGTGTGTGTGGGGGTGTGTGTGTGGGGGTGTGTGTGTGTGTGTGTGTGTGTGTCAGTCTTACCAGTCCCCACCAGAGGGCGTCAGCGTACGTCTCAAACTGAGCGTTATCTTCTTTTTCTGCCAAATAAACAAGGAAACTTGCCAGGATGAGACACAGGAAACCGATGTACCAGGCTGTGATCAGCTCCTGAGAACACAGAGAGGGTTCTTCAGAGAACAGAGAGGGTTCTTCAGAGAACAGAGAGGGTTCTTCAGAGAACAGAGAGGGTTCTTCAGAGAACAGAGAGGGTTCTAACAGAGAGGGTTCTTCAGAGAACAGAGAGGGTTCTTCAGAGAACAGAGAGGGTTCTTCAGAGAACAGAGAGGGTTCTTCAGAGAACAGAGAGGGTTCTGCAGAGAACAGAGAGGGTTCTTCAGAGAACAGAGAGGGTTCTAACAGAGAGGGTTCTTCAGAGAACAGAGAGGGTTCTAACAGAGAGGGTTCTTCAGAGAACAGAGAGGGTTCTTCAGACAACCTGGATTATCTGTAGACCACAGTCATGAAGTCATGAAGAACAATAATAAAATAGTCCAGATGAATCTCTGAACCCTTTAAACCAACAGCCTTTTGACTCCTCCAGGTATATTTTAGTAGAAATGTATACTGTATTTGTGGGCGTGGCCTACATCAGCAAAAACCTGCAGCACAGTTAGCAGATAGCTGGAAGCTAACTAGCTGCAAGGTTCCTCTGCTCTGATGATCCATCACACTTCTACAGAAGATCACTGCAGACTAAGGTTCACAGTTAGAAGAGAACTATGGAAATGACCTGCATGCTAACACAAGGCTAACTAGCGCCAACAGGACTGCTGAGCATCACAAAGACTGTGTAACTGATATATCCGTCCTCCTTAGAACTCTCTGGAGACAAAGTCTAAGAATAAATCTCTTCCCTGTGAATGTTCTGCTTCATCATCATTGTTCTCTTTAACGCCTGCAGAGAAACCAGCTAACAGCTAACGCTAACAGCTAAAGGGAAGACGAGCAACAACCAAGTAAGGTCATCAGGACACACTGTGGGCGTAAACCACTGATCCAGCAGGGGGCGTCTCACCTTACTGTGGGCGTAAACCACTGATCCAGCAGGGGGCGTCTCACCTTACTGTGGGCGTAAACCACTGATCCAGCAGGGGGCGTCTCACCTTACTGTGGGCGTAAACCACTGATCCAGCAGGGGGCGTCTCACCTTACTGTGGGCGTAAACCACTGATCCAGCAGGGGGCGTCTCACCTTACTGTGGGCGTAAACCACTGATCCAGCAGGGGGCGTCTCACCTTACTGTGGGCGTAAACCACTGATCCAGCAGGGGGCGTCTCACCTTACTGTGGGCGTAAACCACTGATCCAGCAGGGGGCGTCTCACCTTACTGTGGGCGTAAACCACTGATCCCAGCAGCTTCCAGGTTCCTCCTCTTCGATCCATACGGATCATCCTCAGGATCTGAAGGAACCGAAGAGAACGAATCGCTGACGTAGCAAAGACGTTTCCCTGAGTCCCAGCAGCCAAGACTGAGATGGAGGCTATCAGCACCATGATGTCTGAGAGACAGACAGGTCAGAGAGACAGACAGGTGAGTGAGAGACAGACAGGTCAGAGAGACAGACAGGTCAGAGAGAGAGAGACAGACAGACAGGTCAGAGAGACAGAGACAGGCCAGAGAGACAGACAGGTGAGAGAGAGAGACAGGCAGACGAGTCAGAGAGAGACAGACAGGTGCACAGACAGACAGGTGCACTGACCTATGACACAGACAGACAGACAGGTACAGACAGGTGCAGACAGACAAGTGCACTGACCTATGACACAGACAGACAGGTGCAGCCAGACAGGTGCACTGACCTATGACACAGACAGACAGACAGGTACAGACAGGTGCAGACAGACAGGTGCACTGACCTATGACACAGACAGACAGGTGCACAGACAGACAGGTGCACTGACCTATGACACAGACAGGTGCACAGACAGACAGGTGCACTGACCTATGACACAGACAGGTGCACAGACAGACAGGTGCACTGACCTATGACACAGACAGGTGCACAGACAGACAGGTGCACTGACAGACAGGTGCACTGACCTATGACACAGACAGGTGCACAGACAGACAGGTGCACAGACAGACAGGTGCACTGACCTATGACACAGACAGGTGCACAGACAGACAGGTGCACTGACCTATGACACAGACAGGTGCAGACAGACAGGTGCACAGACAGACAGGTGCACTGACCTATGACACAGACAGGTGCAGACAGACAGGTGCACAGACAGACAGGTGCACTGACCTATGACACAGACAGGTGCACAGACAGACAGGTGCACTGACCTATGACACAGACAGGTGCAGACAGACAGGTGCACAGACAGACAGGTGCACTGACCTATGACACAGACAGGTGCACAGACAGACAGGTGCACAGACAGACAGGTGCACTGACCTATGACACAGACAGGTGCAGACAGACAGGTGCACAGACAGACAGGTGCACTGACCTATGACACAGACAGGTGCAGACAGACAGGTGCACAGACAGACAGGTGCACTGACCTATGACACAGACAGGTGCAGACAGACAGGTGCACAGACAGACAGGTGCACAGACAGACAGGTGCACAGACAGACAGGTGCACTGACCTATGACACAGAAAGGTTTCCTAGCAAACTTCAGTCGTCCTCTCCATCCTCTGTATCTACAGCAACATCCTGCAGCCCAGATCCTCACTATGTACTCAACACCAAACACCACGATGGTCACCACCTCCTGTTCAGGGGTCAGAGGTCAGAGGTCACACATCACAGGTCACACATCAGAGGTCAGAGGTCAAAGGTCATACCAGGATGTAGAGAGCGTCTTCTGAACTCTTCTCATATTCTTTGATGGTGGAGAAAACAGAAAGAACGAGGCAGGAGAAGACCAACAGGAACCTGAGGACACAAGGAGACAAGGAGAGAGGACACAAGGACACAAGGACATGAGGACACAAGGAGAAAGGACATGAGGACAGAAGACAGAGGACAGGTGTTTACACGTAGGCGTGGTAGATGAAGGACAGAGGACAGAGGACACAGAGGACACAGAGGACAGAGGACAGAGGACACAGAGGACAGAGGACACAGAGGACAGAGGACACAGAGGACAGACAGGTGTTTACACATAGGCGTGGTAGATGAAGGACAGAGGACAGAGGACACAGAGGACACAGAGGACAGAGGACACAGTGGACAGAGGACACAGAGGACAGACAGGTGTTTACACGTAGGCGTGGTAGATGAAGGACAGAGGACAGAGACGACAGAGAGGACAGTGGACAGAGGACACAGAGGACAGACAGGTGTTTACACATAGGCGTGGTAGATGAAGGCCCATCCTCTCGGTCTCTCCAGGACGTTGTAGAGAAAGTTCTGCAGTCGCCTGTAGAGGGCGTTTCTTTTAGGAGGACGTTTTCCTCCAGAGACGCTGCTGCGCTGACGTCGAGGCCCCTCGTCCACACCTGAGGACAAGGACGAGGACGAGTCTTTTATTGTCTTCATCCACAATCTACATATATATATACACACAGTACATATATACATATATATATATATGTATACACACAGTACATATATACATATATATATATGTATATATATATATGTACTGTATATATATATATATATATATACATACATATAGGGTTACATATAACCCTAACCAGTGTAAATATATGTATATACACACAGTACATATAGACATGTATATATACAGGAGTATATATACGTGTGTATATATGTATATATACACAGGCGTATACACGTGTATGTATATATAGGGTTATGATTATATATTATATATAGGTTATGTATACATATATGTATATATACACGTGTATATATGTATAAAATCCATGAAACTTTTGATAATGACACACACACACACACACACACACACACACACACACACACACACACACACACACACACACACACACACACACACACACACACACTCTCTCTCTCTCACGCACACACACACACGCACACACACTCTCTCTCTCTCTCACACACACACAGACGCACACACACACACACACACTCTCGCTCTCTCACGCACACACACACGCACGCACGCACGCACACACACACTCTCTCTCTCTCTCTCACACGCACAGACGCACACACACACACACACACACACACACACACACACACTGCGGTGTTTACCTGATATGAGCAGAGCTCCGTCTCTGCTGGACTCTGTCCCGCCTCCTTCCAGACCAACGAAGCCGACCTTCAGCTTCTTCTGATCGGCCTGAGCTCCGGGGAAAACCCCGCCGTTCCGTGATTTCTGAACCATGACCGAGATTCACCGAGAATCACACCGGACACCGAGCACCGAGGCCGGGGAGACCGGACACGAGCATCCCTGATCCCTGCAGCTGCTGCTGGAGGAGGAGGAGGAGGAGGAGCTAAGGAGGAGGAGGAGGAGGAGTCAGGACTCTGATCAGCAGCTTCTTCTGCCCCCGCACACAGAAAACTAAATGACGTCACTAATATCCATATCTATCGATAGATATATCTGTCTCTAAACTGTCTGTGAATATATATATATATATATATTTATATATTTAAATTTATATATAAGTATATATAAACATCATACATCTGTATAAATAAATATATATAAATGTATATTCATATTTATATAAATAAATATATAAGTATATATATATATATATATAAACATCATACAGATGTAGGGATGAGAATTCCTCTGCATTGACAGAGACACAGCGCCCCCTGCAGCACAAACACAGAACACGTCTTTCATGCTTCATGTTCACAGAACATGGAAAACAAACAATCAATACATTTGATCAGCTGATTCCTCGAGGACACAGGAGACAGACCACATTCAAAAGAAACTTTATTGACACATTAAGACAAATACAAACAATCATCAGTCGCTAGGAAACAGGAGGCAGCTGTGCTGATTGGCCGGCAGTGAAAGAGGTCAAAGGTCAGAGGTCAGAAGGGAAGTCTCTTGATGAAGTTGGAGAACATGGTGAAGGCAGCAGCTGGTTTATCTGATGGAACCATGTGACCTGAGCCCTGCAGGAGAGAGAGGTCAGAGGTCAGCTGATGACATCATCATCATCATCATCATCATCATCATCATCATCATGGTGGCTCACCTTGACCGTGATGAAGGTCATGTTGTCAAACTCTTTGACGAAGCCTCCGACCTGACGACCGTCTTGGTCGTCGTAGAACCACGGACGCCGCTGAACGCTCACCTGACAGCAGGTCACAGGACAGGGTCTCAGAGGCCGTTTGTCATCGATCAGTGATTATTGATCAGTGATTATTGATCAGTGAATATTGATCAGTGAACAGGAAGTTACCTGCTGCTGCAGAGACTCCACAAACCACTCGTCTCCCATGAAGTTGCACGCCATGTCCACGTCCCCGTTGTAGATCAGAACACGGTATTTCTGCACAGAGTGGCACACGTTTATTATTAGGCACCGCCCCCTCCACCTGACTGACCAATCAGGAGGCTCGGTGACCAGTGATGAGGTCAGAGGTCATGTGATGTAAAGGTCACTGACCAGAGCAGCGAGCAGCTTCTCGTACTGTTTCTTCACGTCCATGAAGAGTCGGCCGTAGTTAAGGTTCACCTCAGAACTGAGGAGACAAGCAGAGGGGGCGTGTCAGCAGGGGGGCGTGTCCACACGGGGGGGGGGGGGGCGTGTCCACAGGGTGAGCTCAGGTGTTTACCTGCAGATGGTCCAGTAGAGGCGTCGGGCTGATGTGCAGAGCGTCTCTGACGTACGGGTTGTTGAGGTAGAGGGTGGAGGGGGTGGAGTTAGTGCAGGGCGGGTCCAGACGCAGCGACAGGTGAACCGACGCCAGGCCTCGTAACTTCTGCACAGTGAGGAGTGACCAGGTGAGGGCGCTGCTGTACAGCCTGACACCTGAGCGTCAACACTCACCTGATTCCACAGCTGAGTCCAGCGGTGGTTGATGAAGGAGTTTCCCAGATCCCTGATCACCAGCTGGTCTTGTTCAACACTGATCAACACATTGATAACAGGAAGTCAACACCTGTGAGGTCACAAACCTGCTGCGGGGGGGCGTGGCCACAGCTCACCTGACTCTCTGAGTGACTCCACCTGGACACGGAGCGTACAGGTTGTACATGTTCAGACCAGAGCTGTAGACGATGGTCTGGACCTCCGACACCTGTGGACGACAGGTTTTTAGTAAACCGCTTCAAAGTGGGTTCAGACCACATGAGCAGGACCAGGTCCAGACTCACACTGGCAGAGCAGTTCTGGTCCTGGTTGTCGTAAAAGTCACACGATCCTTCGCTGCAGCAGAACGTCTGCAGCCGGCTCCACAGTCCACTTCCCAGGAGGCCGTGGTAGTAGGCGAAGAACACCAGGGAGTTGTCGTTCAGCTCGTAACTCGACATCCCGTTTCCCACGGCAACGCCCTAACGACACCGCGGGGTTACCATGGTTACCAACAACAACAAGCCAAACCCAGTGGCTGCAGTACCGGTGTGTACCTGCAGGTTGAGGCTGGCGTCCTCCATCACCCTCTCGGCCAGCGTGGGCACGTAGATTCCTGCGTAACTCTCTCCGGTCAGAAACAGACGGTTAGTGGAGAATTCAGGGAACAGACGGAAGAAATGTTTGAGCGCGAGGTAGTTGTTCATCGACACCTGAGAACACACACACACACACACGCACGCCGTCACGTCATCACCCATCAGCCAATCAGAGCCCAGTTTCAGCAGCGTCACTGACCTCCGTGTCATTGGTGACGTAGTCGCGATCATCAGAGTAGGAAAACCCAACCCCTGCTGGAGACTCCAGGTACAACATGTTAGCGATCTGCGTGGGCAAAAGAGAGAGAGGGAACCAATCAGCAGTGAGGATTCAGTGACCATGTGATCAGGGCGGAGCCATCGCTGACCTTGTTCCAGGAGTGTGGATTGTACTCCAGCGTCACG
>NC_139822.1:20481210-20511210 GCF_963457635.1 Microchirus variegatus
GAAATACAAACATAACTTTATTATATTTATGAGTTAGAACATGACCTTTGACCTCTCTGCTCACACATCTGTCAATAATGTTCAGGTTTAATCCTGGATCAACTAATCCAGAGGCCGTTCATCAATATCCATACTTGTGTGTACTTGTGTGTACTTGTGTGTACTTGTGTGTACTTGTGTGTACTTGTGTACTCCCGTACTTGTGAAAACGTCATCAGCCTCAGTCCAAGTTCTGTTCCATTTCTCAAGAACGCGAGCAGTGAGTACGGTTCTCATACCCGGAAGTGTTCTGGCTCCGCCCATAGCAGGATAAAATACTAATATAAACCTGAAATAAATATATTTCTGTCCCGGAACGAAGTTTTGAAATCATTTGAGGCGAGAAATGAGTCATTTAGAATCCAAACATGTGGTTTGTGTAATAAGATATGACGTATTTATAGTTTGACAGCGGTGCTGTAGGAGGTTATCAGCTCCGCCTCAGCGGACGCTCGGTGCTCACAGTGTCCAGCAGAGGGCAGCGTTACCTCAGCCTGTCCTGATGGAATGATCCACTAGTTCAGACGGCTCCGTCATTACATACTTGGTTTGATCCATAGATTTGTTGTTATGTTTTGTTTTTAATGCAAACGTTTTGACCTGAAAGTGTGAACTTTTGTATAATATTAATGTTTAATTTATTGTAACTTTGAATTTTAGATTTATATTAAAGTCGCACTGTCATTGTATATGTATTTATATATAATGGACACATTTTATAGTGTATAAAATATTTAAAATGTGAAAATAACAATATATGTATTCATTAAAAGTATTTTATATGTTCATTCATCAACACTGTAGGTGGCGGTAATGAGGCTTAAATGCTTCGCGCCACCTGCCATTCAAACAGTAGAACAAGGAAGTATCTGCTGTTCCAATTGAAGTATCGCACTCGTGTACTCCCGTACTTCTCAAGTATGTACTTCAGTCGTACTTCTCAAGTATGTACTTTCCAAGTAAGCAAGTACATACTGGCATACTTGGGTATTGAGAAACGGCCTCGGACTGAGGCTGATGACGTTTTCACAAGTACGGGAGTACGCAAGTACACACAAGTACACGCAAGTACACACAAGTATGGATATTGAGAAACGGCCACCCTCTCTTCTGATGATTGTAGAACGTTGGACACTAGGAACAAACTCAGGTGAGCGTCACATCCTGAGAAAAGATTCTGATGATGTTAAACTCTAGCGCCACCTGTGGAGCAGCCATGTCACTGCATCATCAGCACAGAGGTTCCGCTCGTGTCCTCCAGAGTCAGAAAGACTTCTGAATAAAACGCATTATTATTGTTGATGAGGTCTCACTCTATATAACAAATGATTATTCATGAGGTCATTTACATATTCATGAGGTCATCTTGGCCCTGATTGGCTGTTGCCAGAGAAACTGAAAACAGAGTTGGAATCAAAAACATCCTGAGGAAACTTTATTTAAAAAAAACACCAAAAACAAAACATCTATACAACAGGTGAGGGGGCGGAGCTTCTTCAAGGTCGTGGGGGTGGTCTCATCCCAGGAGGAGGCGGTCCTAAAACAGCAGAGCACAAAGGTCAAAGGTCACGATCCACTGCTAAACAATCACTCTGATGTCATCCGTCTCCATGGTAACAGCTCACCTCTCATGCCAGGGGGTGGCGGCCTCATGCCAGGGGGAGGCATCCCCATTGGAGCTCCACGACCAGGAGGCATTCCCATTGGAGGACCCATCGGGGGACGCATGCCAGGGGGCGGGCCCATCATACCTGCAGTGGGAGGGGCCAGGAAACACGATCAGCTGACGGTCGGTGTTGATGCTGCGTTCAAAGACCGTAACAGATACTGACCTGGAGGCGGGGCTCCACGGCCCATAGGGGGCGGAGCTCCTCTTCCTGGAGGGTACTGCGTCGGTGCCCCAGCGATGCTAGCGCCCGCTGCTGCCGCGGCAACTGTTCCTCTGCCCTGAGGGGTCATGACCTGTACACACACACACAATCACATGACCCTATAGATGCGACATCACACACAGGAAATCAGAGCAGAGATGTTGCCATGGTTACCTGCTGCGAAGGCCCGCCCACTCCTCTGACAGGCCCAGCGAGCCCAGCTGGAGCCTGAGGCATCGGCGCTCCTGCAGGAACGCCACGACCCGCGGCCCGACCCACGCCGGGACCGCCGGCCACGCCCGCCAACGGCACCCGGGCGATACCAGTCTGTGGGGGGGAAATGTCAGAGGTCAAAGGTCTCTCTCTCAGTCAAACTTTAGCGCCACCTGCAGGTCATACTCACATCCTTAGGAGGCGGGCCCTCAACCGTCATGGAGACCAGGTTCTCGCCCCTCAGCAGAACCAGACCCAGAACCCTCTTCTCCTCACGCTCGGGCTGTTTAGAGTTCTTCGGTCTAAAAACGCAGAAAACAAACAGGTTACCCAGCATGCCTCAGTGCTGGCAGACATTACCCAGCATGCCTCAGTGCTGGCAGACATTACCCAGCATGCCTCAGTGGACTTACTTGATCTTCCTGAACTCGTCACAGTCACACAGGATGAGGTTCATGTGTTTGTCGAAGGCCTTGAACGTTCCTATGAAGATGCGTCCGTCCTGCAGGATGCACCTCATCCTGTAGTCGATGTGCTGCAGCATCTTACTGCTCTTTCCCACCGTCTGAGGACCAATCACAGACCAGCGTTACACACACATGTCCCTGCTCCGCCCACTCTGACGCACATTTTAAATGTTCGTAAATAGGATTTTAAGCTACAGTCAAAATGTTGCGATTCAGAGAAATAAAAACATTAGATTTGAATTATCGGACACAAACCTGACCTTTGACCTCACGATCACAGTAAGAGCAACGAAGATTAACACAAATAAAAGCTAATGATTCAGAGAACGTTAGGACTTGTTTATGATGAAACTGTCCAGGGTCAACAATGACATCAGGTATTAACAGCATCTTAACCTGAGGAGAACCTGAGGAGAACCCAGGAGAACCTGGTCAGTCCTGTGAGACCAGGACTTATTGTCCTATCAGGATTCTCTCTCTCTTGTTTACTTTCTGTATTAAACATTTGTCATATTTGTTGTATTTTGTAGTTGATTCAATCCAACTTTATTTAAAACGCACTTTAAAAACAACACCAGCTGAAACAAAGTGTTGCATCAAAGATAAATAAATAAAACAAACAAACGTGTTTAACCAAATAAACCGAAGAACAAACAATAAAAACAACAACAACAACAACAGTTTTAAATTTGTCGCGTTTCATTCTTTTTCTTGTTCTCACTGAAGTGTGTAGCCGCTATGCTAACCGCTGAGCTAACGGGGAGCTAACCGCTAACAAAGTAAACGCAGGCTGTCCGGTACCGGAGCCGGTACCGACCACAGCGTCTGTGAGAACATCGTTAACCGTGAAACCGGAACACGTGACTCGGAGCCGATTCTTCGTCACTTTCCCGGTGTTTGGTCGCGTGCAGCCGCAGCGGCTCACCGACGATTTTCTAACGTTCATTCAAACTCGCGCCATCGTCACAATCAAAGTGTTACCGGTAAAATACCGCGGTACCGGGAGCGAGCAGAGCGCGCCGCCGCTACCGTCACGGACTCACCATGTTTGCGGTTCTGATGGCTCCGATTCAGACCGGATTCACCGAACAAACCCAAAAAATTAACCTGCGGAGATCCCGCCAGGCCCGTCTTTAACTGCGGATACCGGATGTGACGCAACCGGAAGCGTGCAACAGCAGAGAAGGTCCGACCGAAACGAAATTAAGACGACACAAAAACACAAAGGGCTTTATATATCATGTTTATATATGATTGAGCTATATATGTATATATATATATATATTTCTCTTTCTATATCTATACATGTATATATACATATATATGTATATATATATATATATATATACATATATATATATGTATATATATATATACATATATATATATATTTCTCTTTCTATATCTATACATATATATATACATATATCTATATATAATATGACCAGTGGTTGAAAATCGCTTTGATTAATGATTAATCAGTTACAGAAATAAACTTTATTAACATTCAAACAGACTTTTTTAAAATTTACATTGAGATAAACTAATAATAATAATAATAATAATAATAAAACTTTATGAAATCACTTTATGAAACAGATGTTATTGATGATGTTATTATGATGTTATTATGATGTTATTATGGTGTTATTATGATGTTATTGTTATGTTATTATTATGATGTTATTATGATGTTATTGTTATGTTATTATTATGTAATTATGATGTTATTATGGTGTTATTATGGTGTTATTATGATGTTATTGTTATGTTATTATTATGATGTTATTATGATGTTATTATGATGTTATTATGGTGTTATTGTTATGTTATTATTATGATGTTATTATGATGTTATTGTTATGTTATTATTATGTAATTATGATGTTATTATGGTGTTATTATGGTGTTATTATGATGTTATTGTTATGTTATTATTATGATGTTATTATGATGTTATTATTATGTTATATTGTCCACAGTCACTCACAGATTTCCCATCAACCCGCAGTTGGTTACCATGGAAACCCTGGCTCCTTCAGACGGCCGCGCGCCGCAGTGACACGGAGGAGGAGACGTGAGTCACCGAGGCTGAGCCGAACCGAGCAGAACCGAGCCGAACCGAATAGAACCGAGCCGAACCGAATAGAACCGAGCCGAGCCGCGGTCACAGAACCAGACGACCGGCAACCGTTAGCATGTTAGCTTTCCGCTCCTGTCTGTCACAGGAGGCGCGAGACCACCGACGACTGGAGGACCGCAGTGTTGCTTCAACCTGAGGCGTCACAGCAACAGCAGGAGCAACAGCAGGAGCAACAGCAACAGCAACAGCAACAGCAACAGCAGGAGCAACAGCAACAGCAACAGCAACAGCAACAGCAGGAGCAACAGCAACAGCAGGAGCAACAGCAACAGCAACAGCAGGAGCAACAGCAACAGCAGGAGCAACAGCAACAGCAGGAGCAACAGCAACAGCAGGAGCAACAGCAGGAGCAACTATAAGATAAGATAAGTCCTTTATTAGTCCTGCAGTGGACGGAGGAAGAGCAACTTTAGGAGCAACAGCAGGAGCAAAGTCCAGTAGTTCACAAAGATCACAGAGAAGCAACTGTTGATGTTTGATGAGCAACAACCTGAGGATTCACTGAGCAACAGGTGAGTGAAGCAACTGACACATGACTGCACTCTGTCACCTGCACCACCTGATCTATAACTGATCACTGATCAATAACTGATCACTGATCAATAACTGATTGTTTATCTGACGTCTCATTAGATGTTTTGATTCCCTGTCATGTCTGCTAACATGTAGGGGGCGGGGCTTGTGATCCGACCACCAGGGGGCAGGTTATTTATTCTTTTATATATTTTGGGCCTTTTTGCCTTTAATGATTGACAGTGAAGAGAGACAGGAAACAGGAAGTAGAGAGGAGGGAGCGACACAATCATTGGTGCGGGATTCAAACCAGCGTCACCTGCAGAGAGGCCTCAGTATATGAGGCAGGTGCTAAACACTGCTGTTAGCCTAGCTTAGCACCAGTGCTGTGTGTGTGTGTGTGTGTGTGTCATGTGACCTCTTACCTCATCTCCAGAAACAGGAAACAAAGTCATCCATCCTTCATCAGAGTGGGCGGAGCCTAATCACGCTCAGGTAGTTTAATACTGCCCTCTACTCTTGCACTCATGTTGGAGTGTGTGAGTGCGCCCCCTGCTGGTAGAATCCTAACTGTCTGTGAAGACATTATTTAATGTTTGATCTGTTTGATCATCAGGTGACAGCCTCATGTTGACTTAAGCTCCGCCCTCTTCCTGTCCCTCCATTCTGCCTGAAGTGAAAACAGCAGCCAATAAGAATGAGCCAGCACAAGGAGGAGGAGCCAAGTCAGGAGCTGGAGGGCAAGGTAAGATCTCCCATGATCCTTCAGTGCAGCATCACGGTGCGTTCAGGTGCAGACTAACGTGTCTCTGTGGTGCGTTCAGGTGCAGACTAACTTGTCTCTGTGGTGCGTTCAGGTGCAGACTAACTTGTCTCTGTGGTGTGTTCAGGTACAGTCCTGGGCTCAGTCTCTGGTGTACACTCTGGAGGAGCTGGAGTGTAAAATCTGTTATAATCGTTACGATGCTCGCAGCAGGAAACCAAAACTGCTCGGCTGTTTACATCGAGTCTGTGCCAAGTGTCTGAAGAAGATGATTGACATGGGTGAGAGGACACTGGGACATGAGGACATAAAGACACTGGGACATGAGGACACTGGGACATGAGGACATAAAGACACTGGGACATGAGGACATAAAGACACTGGGACATGAGGACATAAAGACACTGGGACATTAGGACATAAAGACACTGGGACATTAGGACACTGGGACATGAAGACATAAAGACACTGGGACACAAAGACACTCGAATGTGATTGGCTCACCTGTGTTGGGGCGGGGCTTAGTTTTGACGTGGTGTCGTCTGATTGGTTCTCAGGTGATTCGTCTCCGTCCATCATCAGCTGTCCGTTCTGTCGCCACGAGACACATGTCCCAGAGGAGGAGGTGAGACGTCCTCCGTCCACTCCGTCCACTCAGAGACGTCTCACAGGACGTGACGCGTGTCTCCGTCTCTGCAGGTTTGGCTGATGGAGGACGACAGACACGTCCTGGCTGTTCTGTCCTGTCAGGACCGAGCGCGGCGAGGAGGCGGAGCAGGGGGTGGCGTCAGAGGAGGAGGAGGCGGAGTCGGAGGCGGGGAGGTGGTGCTGAGTCCCACGGCTCTGACTGGTAACTCCACCTCTTCATCAACGTATATCATGATTCTATAGAATAAGGTGATTAAGCTCCACCCCCTCAGCAGGCGGGGGCGTGGCCTCAGACTGTCTGGTCATCACCATCATGGAGCTTCCAGACGAGTCTCCGTCCTCAGAGTCTCTGTCGCTCAACGTGGTGGGCGTTTACCGCCAGCCCAGCCTGGACTCGCTGCCCTGTCCCGCCCACAAGTGTCACAGCTGGACGTCACGCAGTTTCCCGCGCTGCCTGCTGGGGGCGCTGTGTCTGGTCAGTACAAGTGGTCAGACTGTTCAGACAGGTGTGTGTCAGGACTGACCGCGTGTGTGTGTGTGTGTGTGTGCAGGTGTACTTCAGCTCGCTGCCTCTGGGGATTTACCTGCTCATGATTGGTCAGCTGTGGATGGGCGTGGTCCTCGTCAGCCTGGTCCCGTCCACGCTGCTGCTGCTCGTCCTCTACGGCTTCTGTCAGTGTCTGTGCCACGAGCTCATGGAGGCGCTCGCCATGCGCTCACACACGCTGCCATGACCACGACGCACGCTAACGTGACCACGACGCACGCTAACGTGACCACCACACACGCTAACCTGAAGACAGCACGCTAATGTGACGACATGACGACACGCGCCAACGTCAAGACGTCACGATAACGTGACCATGGCGCACGCTAACGTGACCACGACGCACGCTAACGTGAAGACCACACATGCTGACATGACGACGACACGCTAACGTGAAGACAACACGCTAATGTGACGACATGACGACACATGCTAACGTGCAGACGACACGCTAATGTGACCAAGACACGAAAACGTGAAGACGACACGCTAATGTGACGACGACACGCTCACGAGAAGACAACACACGCTAATGTGACGACATGACGACACATGCTAATGTGACGACATGACGACACATGCTAACGAGAAGACGACACACGCTAATGTGACGACGACACACGCTGGCGTGACCACACACACACGAATGTGACGACATGACGACACATGCTAACGAGAAGACGACACACGCTAATGTGACGACGACACGCTGGCGTGACCACACACACAAATGTGACAACATGACGACACACGCTAAAGTGAAGACCACACACACTAACATGACGACACGCTGCCATGACAACATATGCTAACGTGACGACGACACGCGCTGGCGTGAAGACGACACGCTAACGTGACTACACACACTAATGTGACGACACACGCTAACGTTACAACAGTAACAAAGACAAAAGCAATGACATCACTGCAGTAACAGTAATAATAATATGTAGCCCCGCCCACATCTGAAAACCAGCATTAACTCAAATCAACAGCGAATCACAGAGGACACAGAGAAGAGGCGGAGCCTCATTGATCTTCACCTGTCAATTACATGATTATGCCCACTCCAGGTCTGTTAGCTTAGCATATTAAAATTTAGCCTAGCTTAGCAGAAAACCTGAAAATGTTAGCTTTGGAAGGCTAGTTGAAAATGTTTAGCATAGCTTCTGAGGGCCAAAATTAGTGGGAAAGTGATTCAAGCTTTATTTGTGCTAAGCTAGGCTAACAGTCCTGGATCAAACTGTTGGGTTTAAACTGCGATGATGATGAAGATGACGACATCCTCTGATGGTCAGCTGACCTGTTATTTCCTGTCACATGACACTGATCACTGTTAAAATGTGAAATAAAATAAAAATTAAACTGTCATTGTAGCATTTTAGCGTAGCTTTGGTCTGCATGGTTTCCCTTAGAAAATCTGATATCTACAATTAGAGATGCTAATGTCATCCAGGAGTGTTGTGATGCTAACAGTGCTAATGACATCTCGGAGTGTTGTGATGCTAACGGTGCTAATGACATCTCGGAGTGTTGTGATGCTAACGGTGCTAATGAGTCCAAGGAGCAGAGATAATGTCATCAATAAACGAGGGAAAGGACTGAGTAAACAGGTGCTGTGACTCAGGTGAGTTTTACCTGTGACTCAGGTGTTTCCTGTGACTCAGGTGAGTTTTACCTGTGACTCAGGTGAGTTTTACCTGTGACTCAGGTGTTTCCTGTGACTCGGGTGTTTCCTGTGACTCAGGTGTTTCCTGTGAGACGTGGCAGAGCTCAGCTGTTAATTAAAAGCTTGCAGCTCCTCAGAGACGTGGAGACGTTTTCTCTGTGTTGATAGAAACGTGAAGCTGCTTCAACACAAACACAAGCTGGACGTGAGAAGATCAGGACGTTAACTCAGGTACGTCTGTCTTTGTCTTTAGAGAAGACATGTCCAACAGTTTGACTGACAGACGGACACATTCAGAGGACATGTTCAGAGGACATGTATAGAGGACACAATTTCTCCTGGTGTGTTTTCTTCTTGTCTCAAACACAGGTGCAGTACCTTCTGTAGCCACCAGTTTGTGCTGTGACGTTAGCAGTAACTTCTTTAAATGTTGCAACTCTTTAACTCTGTGTGTGAGAGGTCACAGTGAGGTCACACAGAGGTCATTTTCTAACATTTACAAACCAGAGGAGTCGCCCCCTACAGGACACTCAGTAGAACAGCGTGTCTTCTCGTCCCTCTGTCAGACGTGTGAAGACATCATGAGACGTTGGCGTCACTCCGTGGACGAGCTAGCGTCACGCCGTCGTCAGCAGAGCGAGTGTGAGCGTGCTCATCAGGCGCTGAGTCGCGTCACTTCCTGTTTCCAGCAGCTGGCGGCGTCACTGGGCGGGACGGCGGACAGCAGCTTCCTGAGGGACGAGATGGACGAGACGAGGACACTCGCTCACCGTATCTGCTGTGGTACGTCTCACCTGTCTGTCTCTATCTCACCTGTCTGTCTCTGTCTCACCTGTCTCTGTCAACTGTCTCTATCTCACCTGTCTCCGTCTCACCTGTCTGTCTCTGTCTCACCTGTCTGTCTCTGTCTCACCTGTCTGTCTCTGTAAACTGTCTCTATCTCACCTGTCTGTCTCTGTCTCACCTGTCTGTCTCTGTCTCACCTGTCTGTGTCTCATCTGTCTGTCTCACCTGTTTGTCTCTGTCTCACCTGTCTGTGTCTCACCTGTCTGTGTCTCACCTGTCTGTCTCACCTGTCTCTGTCTCACTTGTCTGTCTCACCTGTCTCACTTGTCTCAGTCTCACCTGTCTGTCTCACCCGTCTCACTTGTCTCAGTCTCACCTGTCTGTCTCACCTGTCTCAGTCTCACCTGTCTCAGTCTCACCTGTCTCTGTCTCACTTGTCTCAGTCTCACCTGTCTGTCTCACCTGTCTCAGTCTCACCTGTCTGTCTCACCTGTCTCAGTCTCACCTGTCTGTCTCACCTGTCTCACCTGTCTCACCTGTCTCTGTCTCACCTGTCTCAGGGTTGTCCCGGCGTCTTGTGCGTCTGGTGTCCCTCAGTGACTCGTGTGTGGAGGACAGACAGGTGTCCGAGCGTCTCTGGGTTCTCTTACTGTCGGCTCTGGAGAACTTCCTGTCTGACCTGCGGAAAGCGAGCGATCTGATTGGACAGTTTCCTCTGACTCAGCGCTGCGACAGGAACTCACTGATCAACACAGGTGACTTCACTCAGGAGGCTCCTCCCTCCTCCAGCAGGGGGCGCTCACAGCACATTTGATCCACACTAACTTCCTCCCCCTCCCTCAGGATGTATGGATGGCGTGGTGGGCGTGGCCGCTCAGGTGGCGTTGGTTCAGGTGCCGTGGCTGACGTTGGAGGAGGAGCCTAATCCTGATCTGACGTCTCACATCAGTGGACTGGAGGACATGTTGACTGAGATGCAGCGCAGGGTGAGACAGAGACATGTCCTCAAACACGTCCTCAAACACGTCCTCGTCTTCTATGAAGGCTGTACGGGGTCAAAGGTCGCCCTCTACAGGTCGTCATTTAAAAGAATATATTTATATAAAGACAAATATGACTCGGTCATCATGAAATAATCAGAGTCAAATCAGTGATTTAAAGTAATTGTTTTGTTCTTTTGTGTTATTTTAATAAAGTTCTACAAACAAAATCATCCTCACCTGTTAACGACTGCGTGAGTCACGTGATCGTTGGGACACGCCCACAGGGACACGCCCACAGCGATGTGGGGACACCTGGACAACGAGGACACAGCTTTGACGATTGAGACGCGGCCTGGGCGTGGCCTGTTACCTGGGGGCGGGTCTTAACATGTGATGTGTGTGTGTGGCGCAGGTGCCCGTGGCGTTCTGGGCGGTGGAGGCGACTCAGGCGGCGTGGACCGAGGCTCACGGCGCCGTGGACGAACCCGACCGCAGTCTGGAGGAGCTGATGGACGTCGAGGTCGTCCACGGCAACAAGATGGCCGCCTGCTGCCAACCCATGTGCTGTGGGCTGGGGTGTGTCGGATAGAAGGGGGAGGAGTCAACTGTGATCAATAATAAAGTCTTCAAAATCAATATTTTAACAAGTTTGTAATTAATAATTAAACAGTTCAAGACCCATATATGTTATATATGTGTATATGTATACATATGTGTGTGTGTATATATATATATATATACACATATACATATACATACACATATATATATACACACATATACACATATATATATACACATATACACATATATATATACACATATACACATATACATATATACACACACACATATACATATATACACACACACATATACATATATACACACACACATATACATATATACACACACACATATATATATATATATATATATATATATATATATATATATATATATATATATATATATATATATATATATATACACATATATATATATATATACACACAATAAGTTTTTGTCGTCATTGACCTCTGGATCAACTCTTTCATGTATTTATTGACTTAATAAATTATTCTTAAAGGAATTATGCGTCTGAATCCACATCACCATGGTTACACCGTCACCGCGGTAACAAACATTATTTTTTTAAATGTTGACTTTAGCGACGACATTTTATTTTTACTGTAACAAAACATTATAATTATGTTATAACTCACACACACAATCACTGATCAGCTGACCTGTCAATCAACACACAGTCTGTTGAATTAAGAACTTTATTGAACATAAAAATATTTTACAGAGACGACAAAGAAGAAGAAGACGAAGGAAAAGAAGAAGAAAAAGAAGAAGAAGAAGGAGCTTCACTTCTGGAACGTCGAGTGTAGATGAGCCTTAAACGCTGAAACACACACACAGTTCAGATTTAACATAGACTAACATGTACAGATCAGATTTTACGTAAACTAACACGTACAGATCAGATTTAACGTAGACTAACACGTACAGTTCAGATTAAACGTAAACTAACACGTACAGTTCAGATTAAACGTAAACTAACACGTACAGATCAGATTTAACGTAGACTAACACGTACAGATCAGATTTAACATAGACTAACATGTACAGATCAGATTTTACGTAAACTAACACGTACAGATCAGATTTAACGTAGACTAACACGTACAGTTCAGATTAAACGTAAACTAACACGTACAGTTCAGATTAAACGTAAACTAACACGTACAGATCAGATTTAACGTAGACTAACACGTACAGTTCAGATTAAACGTAAACTAACACGTACAGATCAGATTTAACGTAAACTAACACGTACAGTTCAGATTAAACGTAAACTAACACGTACAGTTCAGATTAAACGTAAACTAACACGTACAGATCAGATTTAACGTAAGCTAACACGTACAGTTCAGATTTAATGTAGTAACCCGTCTCTCACCTTGTTGATCGTCCCACAGTTCTGCTGCAGTCGTGTTCAGTGGACTCTCGTTGTTTGGTTCTGAAAACAAAAAACAACAAAACATTCCTTTTTAACTCTGGGACAACTTTGAAGACACTTTAACTCGTCCAACGGGCCCTGCTAACACACCTGCTAACACCCTGCTAACACCCTGCTAAAGCCCCTGCTAACACACCTGCTAAAGCCCCTGCTAACACCCCTGCTAATGCCCTGCTAACACCCTGCTAACGCCCTGCTAACAGGCCTGCTAACAGGCCTCATGTGCTGTGAAACCACTACAGATCCAGGTCCAGACTGTGGTGGTGAGTCTGGTCTTCATGTTAATCTAAAGTAATAATAATAAAGTGTTGGATTAGATTATAGATTACAGATGATGATGAGATTACCTCCCAGCAGACTCTGCACTGACAGCAGGATTGAGCGGACGTCGTACAGCGCTGACCACTTGTCCTTCAGGATGTCCAGACAGATTAATCCCTGCTCGTCAACGTTAGGATGAAAACACGGAGAAACAAACTTCACACGAGGAGCTTGATACGGGTAACCTGAGGGGAAGTCCAGAGACAGGCGGAACCTCAGGCCCTCATACACCTGAGAGACAGACAGGTGGAGAGAGGGAGAGAGACAGACAGGTGGAGAGAGGGTGAGAGGGGGAGAGAGGTGTACAGAGAGACAGACAGATCAGAAACTAGTTCATATAAATCTGAACAGAACTATTTATCCTAAAATATAAACTCTGATAAAATGACTCATTCCATATACTTGGAGCTAACAGCTAAGCTAACAGGTAGAGCTAACAGCTAAGCGAACAGGTGGAGCTAACAGCTAAGCGAACAGGTGGAGCTAACAGCTAAGCGAACAGGTGGAGCTAACAGCTAAGCTAACAGCTAAGCTATCAGGTTTTATTATTATTAATAAATTAACTAAACAGGCGTGTGTGTGTGTGTGCATGCGTGTACATGCGTGTGTGTGCGTGCGTGCCTGTGTGTGTGTATGTGTGTGTGTGTGTGTACGTGTGTACTTACTGTCCCCTGAGGTCCATCAATGGTTCCAACCCATTTAAAGAGATTATCTGATTCTGGAAATGCTGAGATCCCTTTATCACCTGACACCTGACAGACAGACAGGTGAGAGGCAGACAGACAGGTTAGAGGCAGACAGGTTAGTGACAGACAGGTCAGAGACAGACAGGTCAGAGACAGACAGACAGGTTAGTGACAGACCGGTCAGAGGCAGACAGACAGGTCATGTGACCATGCTGTGTTTATTTTAAAATCACATGAAGGAAAAAAAATGATGATCTTACCATGAGAGTCATGAGCTCCTGGTGCAGACTACACACACACACACACACAATTAACAATTATTAAAAATAAGATAATCAACAAAAAATGATGTCATTAAAATATTATTGGTGATAAATTCACTGGTTCTGGTCTGGATCATGGTCTGGACTGTGGTCTGGACTGTGGTCTAGATCATGGTCTGGACTGTGGTCTGGATCGTGGTCTAGATCGTGGTCTGGACTGTGGTCTGGACTATGGTCTAGATCATGGTCTGGACTGTGGTCTGGATCGTGGTCTAGATCGTGGTCTGGACTGTGGTCTGGACTATGGTCTAGATCGTAGTCTAGATCGTGGTCTCACCGTTTGGACACTGAACCTCTGGCTGCGCTGCCATTGGTCTCGTTTCCTTTCAGAGAGACAGAAGATGATGAAGCTGCTGCTGGATCCATGTTCTGAGAGGAAGCCATCTGAGAGACAGACAGGTGAGAGAGAGACAGACGGGTGAGAGACAGACAGACAGGTCAGTGAGAGACAGACGGGTCAGAGAGAGAGACAGACGGGTCAGAGAGACAGACAGGTGAGAGAGAGACAGACAGGTGAGAGAGAGACAGACGGGTCAGAGAGAGACAGGTGAGAGACAGACAGACGGGTCAGAGAGAGACAGGTGAGAGAGAGAGAGACCGGTCAGTGAGAGACAGGTGAGAGAGAGAGACAGGTCAGTGAGAGACAGGTCAGAGAGAGACAGGTGAGAGACAGACAGGTCAGAGAGAGACAGGCGAGAGAGAGAGACAGGTGAGAGAGAGACAGGTCAGAGAGACAGACAGGTGAGAGAGAGACAGACAGACAGGTCAGAGACACAGGTTAGAGACCGACAGGTCAGAGAGAGAGACAGACAGGTTAGAGACAGACAGGTCAGAGAGAGAGACAGACAGGTTAGAGACAGACAGGTCAGAGACAGACAGACAGACAGACAGACAGACAGACAGACAGACAGACAGACAGACAGACAGACAGACAGACAGTGTCCTCCCACTGTATGATCCTCAACAGTCTCTCAGTATCTTCAGCGGTGGCTAGTCTTAGCGGCTAACGTTAGCCACCGTCATAAGAACAGCTTTAGCTCAGTGCTAACCGAACATGAGCTCCGCTGTTAGCATGTTTACTGCGAAGAAACCATTGCTGAGCTGAACCGGGTCATAGACCGGGTTAAGTTATGAGGACTCACCGTGTGTGTGTCTCCGTGTGTGTCTCCGTGTGTGTCTCCGTGTAAACTCCCGCCCCCTGGTTTAAACCGCTGCTGCTTCTCTGCTGCAGCCAATCAGCGCCTGACTTTTAAAAACAAACCACTTCGTACTGACCAATGACGAGGCGAGCACAGAGAGCGCCGCGCTGTGATTGGTCGGAGCGGACGAGACTGATTTGACTGTGTATGAAGTGACGTCACAGCGTGGAAACAACTTCTGCCTGTGTCCAGGTGTCTTTGATGTCATGGCAACAATCGCTTTGATGTGTCACGTAATAAAGCGGTAGACAATGGACGGTTACATTTGATGTATTTATAGAAGTTTCGTAACAGAGACGCAGATACGCAGGAGTGTGACGTCACTGAAGACAACAGCACATTGCCAGACCGGAAAGGACGAGGTGGGAGTTTTATTGTGAAGCGGTGTTTCCGGTCAGCCCTGCTTGTCTCGCGCTCGGAGAAGATGAACGCGCCTCCCGCCTTCGAGTCTTTTCTGCTGTTTGAAGGAGAGAAGAAGATTAGCATTAGCAAGGACACCAAGGTTCCGAACGCGTGTCTGTTTACACTGAACAAAGAAGATCACACTGTGGGCAACATCATCCGAGCGTAAGGCTAACCGCGAGCTAACATACTGAGCTAACACTGGGAAACAACATCCGAGCGTAAGGCTAACCGCGAGCTAACATACTGAGCTAACACTGGGCAACAACATCCGAGCGTAAGGCTAACCGCGAGCTAACATACTGAGCTAACACTGGGCAACAACATCCGAGCGTAAGGCTAACCGCGAGCTAACACTGAGCTAACACTGGGCAACATCATCCGAGCGTACGGCTAACAGCGAGCTAACACTCTGCTAACACTAGAGCATCATCCGAGCGGAAGAGGCTAACAAAACAGCGAGCTATCACAGCTTTGATTGTGAAAGGTCCTTCAAGTCGTGAACGGAAGTAGTTTATGATCGCTGCTGCTTATTTGTTTTCACGTTGTTTAAAATTGTTTGTAAATGACATTGTGTGTGTGTGTGTGTGTGTTAGTCAGCTCTTGAAGGATCCTCAGGTTCTATTTGCTGGTTACAAAGTTCCTCATCCACTGGAACACAAGATCGTCATCAGAGTCCAGACGACACCAGACTACAGTCCACAGGTAACACAACACACACACACCAGGCTACAGTCCACAGGTAACACAACACACACACCAGACTACAGTCCACAGGTAACACAACACACACGTTTTCTGGGGGCTTTTATTTTGACGTGGTGTTTTATTCTTTGACAGGAAGCATTTACAAACGCCATCACAGATCTGATCAGTGAGTTGTCTCTGCTGGAAGAACGCTTCAGAGTCGCCATCAAAGACAAACAGGAAGGAATAGAATGACCTGGCCCCACCCCCTATGACATCACTTCCTGTTTTGTATATATTTTTTTTAAGAAATAAAGTCTGATGTCACTGTCTACTGTGTGTGTGTGTGTGTGTGTCACCTGTTCATGACTCCGCAGGTGAGATGCTTTTACATTTAAAACAGTGTTTCCTGGTCTGACCTGGGGTCTGTTTCACCAAGCAGGTTCAACAAACTCTGAGTCTAACCCTGAACTCTGAGTTGATCTACTCTGAGAAAGGAAACTCTTGAGTTTTCGGTTTCAAAACAGCTGATTTGAGTTAGTTTGTTCAACTCAGAGTAGTTTCACCTCGAGTTAAGCGCGTGTACCACAAGTATAAAAAGACAGTATTAATGGAGCCCCGTTTCGAGTCACCATGACAACGTGGAAGTGGAGGGTGACGTTATTCACCCACTGGAGTTGGAAAATATTAATGCGTGAGTTTGAGCAAGTTTTTAGAAGGAAGTGTAACAGCAGCAAAAGAGAGAGAGACGACGTCTGAGAGAGAGAGAGAACACTGATGATGATGAGGAAGTTTAAATGTCGTCCTTTGCACAATCACAATAATATTACAGAGTTGTAGATTATTAATTTATTAATTTAGGTGTAATCCCGCGGGGGAGAAGTGCAGTTGGCAGCAGTTTAATATGAAACATAAAAACATTGTTCAAACAGAAAATAGTCTCCACCTAATATAACTTGTAATGTAAACGCAGAACAGACGCAGAACTATACTACGCTAAAACTCTGCTGACTGAATGAATGAGGAAATCAAATACCGTGTGTGTCTGAAAGAGGGCGGAGACAGAGAGAAACTCAAGGTTAGTTTCAAAGAGCATGTTACCATGGTAACTGACCAAGAGCTTAAGTTGCCTCTCTCTGTGAAACAGGCCAGAGTTACTCCTCTTTCTCTGCTTTGACTTACCTCCCTTTGTCAAACGGAAAACTCAGTTTCCCTCATTTCAGGGTTAACAGACTCAGAGTTTTCACTAAACCTGCTTTGTGAAACGGACCCCTGGTCTCTCCTGGTCTCACATGGTCTGACCTGGTCTCTCCTGGTCTCACATGGTCTGACCTGGTCTCTCCTGGTCTCACATGGTCTGACCTGGTCTCTCCTGGTCTCACATGGTCTGACCCGGTCTCTCCTGGTCCAGGTGTTGAACAGATGTCAGACAAACGTCTTTGTGTCAAACAGTTTTTAATATTTCTTTTTTAAAATGTTGAAAAACAAAGGTGAACCAATCAGAAGACAGGATGGGGACATTAGGGGCGGAGTCACAGGTCATTAGGGGTGGAGTCACGGGTGAGTGGGGTCAAAGGTCAGCGTCTCTTTGTGCCTCCATCGCTCTCTTCATCTTCTCCACCATCCAGACAGGAACAGTGAACGGCTTCATCTCATCCATCTTCACATCTGGACAGTCCCTGCACACACGCACACACACAGTTACCATGGTTACCGTGGGGAAGGGTTACCATGGAGACAGAGGTGATGTCACACTCACTTATACTCGTCACTGTGAGACAGATCCTGGATGTCGTCTTCAATCAGCAGGTACGCCTGAAACACACACACACAGTAACACTGTTGTCATGAAAACATCAAACACAGTCACATGATTTAAAAAATAAAAGACTCACCATTTTTCCTCCTGTCGCCCTCATGTGGTGACGCTCTGCCAACCACTGTTTGTCCTTTGCATCTGCAGCGTACTGAGACACAGACAGACACAGACAGACAGGTGACAGAGAGACAGACAGACAGGTGACAGCCACAGGTCAACAGTGGACTAAAGATCACATGACTGTAGCTGAGGTTAAACAGCGCCCTCTACAGGTCAAAGTCTTGTCATCAAAAACACCTAAAATCATGTTGACAATAGAACTCACATCTTCATTTATGAGTCACAGGTTTGATCATGGATGTATTATATGAACTGGACAGAGCTCCGCCCACTTATATGAACTGGACAGAGCTCCGCCCACTTATATGAACTGGACAGAGCTCCGCCCACTTATATGAACTGGACATAGCTCCGCCCACTTATATGAACTGGACAGAGCTCCGCCCTCTTATATGAACTGGACAGAGCTCCGCCCACTTATATGAACTGGACAGAGCTCCGCCCACTTATATGAACTGGACATAGCTCCGCCCACTTATATGAACTGGACAGAGCTCCGCCCTCTTATATAAACTGGACATAGCTCCGCCCACTTATATGAACTGGACAGAGCCCCGCCCCCTTATATGAACTGGACATAGCTCCGCCCACTTATATGAACTGGACAGAGCTCCGCCCTCTTATATGAACTGGACATAGCTCCGCCCTCTTATATGAACTGGACATAGCTCCGCCCTCTTATATGAACTGGATAGAGCTCTGTCCAGTTCATATTATACATCCATGGTTTGAACAGGTCAAAGGTCAGAGCCTCTGAACTCTTTCATCAGCTGTGTGTGTTACCTTGAAGAGGTCAGCGTGTTTGATGTAAATCCGTCCTCTGGTCCCGCCCATCCCCAGAGCCCTGCAGTGACATCACAGAGGTCAGAGGTCACACAAACACACACACACACACACACACACACAGTAGATACTTTACACTAAACTGAAGAATTAAACCTGGACCAACTAGATAAACACGAGTTTACTGTGTGTGACAGAATCATGTGATGGTCGTCATGTGATCAAGCACTGTCTTCAAGGGTTATTGTCACATGACGACCATCACATGACGACCATCACATGACGACCATCACATGACAACCATCACATGACGACCATCACATGACGACCATCACATGACGACGTGTTAACCTGATGACACTCACTTGTTTGCTCTGGAGCCAAGAACAAATGTACTGCTGTCACTGAGTCTGGACGGCTCCCACTGTAACACACACACACACACACACAGCTAATTAGCATAGCCACATATTCACATCACGAACATGAAGTGAGGGAAGTGACCTGTCACTCACCTTTGGCCCCTCCCTCTTCACTGGCTCAGGCTTCGGTTTCGCTCTGGACACACACACACACACACACACACACACACACACACACACACACACACACACACACACAGGTCGTCACAGAGACAGTGAGGTCAGCTCCTGATGATGTCATCGTGTGATACTCACTGAGAAAAGGTCAAAGGTCGATCAGATGAACCAAACGCTGCAGCAGGACGAGTCTTTCTCTGACAACACAAAAACAACCGAGTCAAGAATCTGTGTCTGTCCTTCAGAGGTCAAAGGTCAAAGGTCAGAGTACCTTCTTCAGGAGTGGACTTCCTCTCTGAATGTAGTCTTCATCAACAGGTCTGGACCTCTGTCAGAACCAGAACCAGAACACCAGGATCAGGGTCAGAACCAGGACATGATTATGTGATGAGTCAGTGTTGAGGAGCAAACCTTGGTGGACATCTCTGGCCCCGCCTTCTTCACATCGCCCTCTGGAAACAGCTGTTTAGCCTGGTGAGGTCAGAGGTCACATGACAAGGTCAGAGGTCACATGACAAGGTCAGAAGTCACATGACAAGGTCAGAGGTCACATGACAAGGTCAGAGGTCAAACAGTTCAGCTTACATGTTCCAGAACGTTCCGACAGGTGTCTTTGATCAGCTGATCAGTCTGAACGTCATCGCCCACGTTTTCTTTCACGTTCTGAGCGGCTTTTTCAAAGAACTGAAACAAGACGAGACACCAGCTCACACCTGCTCACACCTGCTCACACCAGCTCACACCTGCTCACACCAGCTCACACCTGCTCACACCAGCTCACACCAGCTCACACCTGCTCACACCTGTTCACACCAGCTCACACCTGTTCACACCAGCTCACACCAGCTCACACCTGTTCACACCAGCTCACACCTGTTCACACCAGCTCACACCTGCTCACACCAGCTCACACATGTTCACACCAGCTCACACCTGTTCACACCAGCTCAAATCTGTTCACACCAGCTCACACCTGTTCACACATGTTCACACCAGCTCACATCTGCTCACACCAGCTCACACCAGCTCACACATGTTCACACCAGCTCACATCTGTTCACACCAGCTCACACCTGCTCACACATGTTCACACCAGCTCACACCTGTTCACACCAGCTCACACCAGCTCACACCTGCTCACACCTGTTCACACCTGTTATCCCAGGTCCAATAGAATCTTACCTTCTGGTACTTCCTGAACACAGCCATGATGTCATCATTAAAGCTGGGCTGAAGCACCGCCCTCAACGGGTCCATGGACATCTGAGGATCTGTGTAACTGTGCACACACACACACACACACACACACACACAGTGTAAACATTCACATTTAAACTGGTTTAAATGTGAACCGGTGTGAACTGGTTCTGACCTGACTGTCATGTGAGAGCGACGTCCTCGTCTGTGGATCTGTCTGTGTTTGATCATCATGTTCCACGGATTCTGTGACACACACACACACAGAACCACCGCCATCAACAACATCCGGTTAGCGTAAAGCTAAGCTAAGTTCCGGTGGTTCTTACCGCTCCGGGTCCTCGCTCCTGCTCCTGCCCGTCCTGCTGCAGCCAGTCCCGGCCTCCCTCACTGCGGTGAGCTCCCATGGTTCACGCGGTTCCGGTTCTGAAGACGCGGGTATGGGGAAAAAAACCTGCTACCGCGACTGAGCTAGGCTAACAGCAGCAGGAGCTAACGCTAATGTGATGGAGAGTGACGTAATTTTAGCAGAAAACACACACACACACACTCACGCGCACACACACACTCACACGGATGGTTATTAATAATCCGATCATTAAAAATCGACACAAACCGTTCGATGTTTGTTTCCACGAAAGTTCGGTCGCTTTGTTTCCGCCGTAGCACCCGAACATCCGGGTGTTTCAAAATAAAAGCACCGGAACACAAACATAAATTCTGTTTCAAATTAAAATCATATTCCAGGTGAATAACATGTCCACGTTTGTCTTTCAGTGTGAGACACGTGTGTCTCTATCACAGCATGAAATATTGACTAAAAATAAATATTAATTTCATCACAAAACTCAAAGTGCTAAAAAATCTCTAAATTCTTCAACTGTGTGTAAATATAAACATATTTTAAATGTGTTTATTTGACATCAGACACGTGTAAATGCAGTAGATTGATGGGATGTTTTGTGTGATTAAAGCTCTGAACTGTAGAGGGCAGTGTTCAGCCTCTTGTGAAGTTCAGTCTGAGATGAAAACAGAAGAGTCAAAGGTCACGAGTCACTGGTTGAATATATTTTACTGAGCTGCAGTTCAGCTGCAGACCAAGGACACGTTTATTTACATTCTGCAGTCGAGACGTTGTCATGGTTACCAGTGAACCAGCAACAAACTGGAGACAAACAGATGTTCATGGACCGTTGTCATGGAGACAAACGGATGTCTGTGGACCGTTGTCATGGAGACAAACGGATGTCTGTGGACCGTTGTCATGGAGACAAACGGATGTTCGTGGACCGTTGTCATGGAGACAAACGGATGTCTGTGGACCGTTGTCATGGAGACAAATGGATGTCTGTAGACTGTTGTCATGGAGACAACCCTCTCACAGCGTTTGTCTCCAGTTCTTAGTTCATGCAGAGATAAAATCTACAGTTAAACTTTTGACCTTCGACCCTTTGGTTTAGTTCAAACGAAGCTTTAAAAAAGAAAAAGTTAAATTATTGAAATAAAAAAACAGACAAAGATAAAGACATCACTGTACACTATCTACAGACGGCCAATCACAAGAGCCGCCACTGGCCCCGCCTCCAGGAAGTGGTGGTGCTTCAGAGGAGGCAGGAAAACTACGTCCGTCAGTCAACATTCTAACTCCGCCCACTCCCACCTCTCTGTGGATGCTCCACCTCCTCGTCTGCTGAATACTCACTTTCCCACAATGCACCTCTGCAGGACAATCAGTACTGATTGGCTACGCCATCATGAGGAGGCGGGGCCTGAGAGCAGGACGTCGCTGGATAGCTGCCTTATCAACCAATCACAAATCACTGAGTGAAAAGCTCTTTATTGCTGGAGCTCCTCCCCCTTTCCTCTGCTACAGATGCAGTGATGTCAGAGCTTCGACCAATCAGAAGAGTCCAGGAGAGTCAGGACCAATCAGAGTGAAGAACAGAGAGGTGGGAGGGGCTACAGGTGCTGGTGAGGAACAAGATGACGACCAGAGCAAAGTAACGAGAGAAAAAGAGGAGGGGCCTGGTCACACCACAAGCTCCGCCCCCCTACACAGCGGCCATCTTGTCTTGAGGACTGCTGCTACTGTTGTTGTTGCCGTCATGACTCTCTGGTGACGTCACGCTGCTCTGCGTCCTATCACAGGCCTTCGTGGTAGAGTCTTTGTCCTCAGGAGAGACGTGGGCGGGGCCAGGAGACGACAAGGAGGCGGTCCTGAGCGAGGAGGGGCTGAACGCCGCCGTCAGCTCTGCCAGACGCTCGGGAGTCGGCGCCCACTTCGCAAAACCCGCGTTGTTCTGAAGGAAGAGGACGGCCGTGCCGTGAGCGGCGCGGTAATACATCTCCTCTCTGTCAACGCAGTACAAGTACATCAGAGCAGTACAAGTACATCACAGTACATCACAGTACATCACATACTGTGCAGTATTAGTACCTTTTGCAGACGTGTTGACTTCCAGAGCGATACTCGTGTTCGTACGCCGGGACGTTGAGCTGATGACGCAGGAAACGACTTCCTTCCATACGAGTCAGCGCCGGGGTCACGGGGTCACGCCACTCTGGGACGAAGACGATGAACGACAACGGTTCTGAGGACTGGTCCAACAGGTCCTGAGGAGACAGACCACAGTGAGCAGACCACACCAGACCAGGTCTGAGCAGACCAGACTAGACTAGACCAGACTAGACCAGACCAGACCAGACCAGGTCACTGACCTCAAAGTGTGTCACCATTGCGTCCATCAGCTCCTCACAAAACGGTGGATTAGCTTCAAAGGAACCACTGACCGGAGTGAAGGACAGGAAGGGCCTGAAAACACACACACACACACACAGTGACTGCTGATCATGTGACTCATCACAGGCCCCGCCCCTCTCTTTAGCCACGCCCCCTCTCACCCTCTGGATCCAAAGAAGCCGTCGACGTCGGGGAAGGCGGAGCTAAACTGTTTGAAGTAACAGTTTAACGGTGACGCGAAACACTCGAAGGAAACGGAGAACTGTCGATTCAGAGCCTCAAACACAGTGACGGGGAGCGCCCCCTGCAGGCCGGTGCCTTCATTAGCACCACTGCCAAACATCTCCTGCACACACACACACACACACACACACACACACAGTGAGTGACATGAGCTCAGGCAGCAGCTGATTGGTGGACAGAGTCAGCTGACCTGGTATCTCTTCAGGAGGCACCAGACTCTGGACAGGAACTTCTCAAAGCGAGGGTCATCGATGCAGCTGTACCTGTACAGGAGCTCCTGTAGGGGGAGACACAGGTCAGGGGGCGGGGCATGGTGTTGTCATGGTAACACCCACACACACACACACACTCACCAGTTTACTGAAGTGACCTCTGTTCACCTTGACCATCTCTCCTCTGAAGCGCAGACATGCCACGTCGTTCTCAAAGTGAAGCTCCACCCGGGGGAGAGGCGGGGACGACACAGACAAACGCACCGGGTAACAGTAGACCAGGCGGGGGGGCTGCTGAGGGGACGCACACGCCTCTGCACACACACGCGCGCGCACACACACACACACACACACACGTTACACACTGTCTGTCTGTGTGTGTGTGTGTGTTCACCTGTAGGGGGCAGGCCCTGCAGCAGGCTCTGCAGCAGGCTCAGGTGTGTGTGTGTGTGTGTGTCTGTGTGTGTGTGTGTGTGTGTGTGTGAGTTCACCTGTAGGGGGCGGGTCCTGCAGCAGGCTCAGGTGTGTGTGTGTGTGTGTGTGTGTGTGTGTGTGTGTGTGTTCACCTGTAGGGGGCGGGTCCTGCAGCAGGCTCAGGTGTGTGTGTGTGTGTGTGTGTGTTCACCTGTAGGGGGCGGGTCCTGCAGCAGGCTCAGGTGTGTGTGTCTCAGACGTCGGCTGTATTCTGAGGACAGTTGGTAAATCTTGGAGCAGATTCCTTCCACAGAGTCTTTGGCGACGGCGGTGACGTGAGGACCACACTGCTGCCTCAGGTGTTCCAGCCGGTCCTACACACACACACACACACACACACACACACACACGTCAGGTCACGTGTCAGCAGCAGATCTACTGGTAGGTCAATGTGGGGGTCAAAGGTCGTCACCATGTAGTCCTCTTTACTGGCGGAGTGATCTCGGCGCAGCCAGCTCATCGTGTCCTCTGCGTTCCACTTCACCACCTTCCTACTCTCTGGACTTGCGTTCCTGTACAGGTCAAAGGTCAACATCATCACAGCAGGATGACTCCTGACCTTCATCTTATTTCAATAGGATATAATGTCCTATGACCTATGACCTATGACCTATGACCTACCTGGAGTCAATCATCTTCTTTGCAGCTTCAGCATATTTGAAGAGAAGCTTCCGGGCCTCCTCCTTATACTTAATACGAGACAGTCTGAGGACACAGAGACAGACAGGTCAGACACAGACAGACAGGTCAGACAGGTCTGACAGACAGACAGACAGACAGACAGACAGACAGACAGACAGACAGACAGACAGACAGACAGACAGACAGACAGACAGACAGGTACCTGATGGGGATGTCGTTCATGACCTCCCTGAACATGGACGGTGAGATCACAGGGTCACAGTCACTGGGTAGTAAAGGGTCGTGACCTTTGTCGATCACTTTCCTCTCAAGTAACCAACGGTTAAAGGACTCACGAGGAGGGTCAATACCTGAGCAGACAGACAGGTTAGAGACAGACAGGTTAGACAGAGAGGACTGTATGTGTGTGTGTGTGTGTGTGTGTGTGCCTTCTCTCTGGTAACACAGCTCATGGTAGTGTGTGTGTGTGTGTGTGTGTGGACCTTCTCTCTGGTAACACAGCTCATGGTAGTGTGTGTGTGTGTGTGTGTGTGTGTGTGTGTGTGTGTGTGTGTGTGTGTGTGTGTGTGTACCTTCTCTCTGGTAACACAGCTCATGGTAGTGTGTGTGTGTGTGTGTGTGTGTGTGTGTGTGTGTGTGTGTGTACCTTCTCTCTGGTAACACAGCTCATGGTAGTGTGTGTGTGTGTGTGTGTGTGTGTGTGTGTGTGTGTGTGTGTGTACCTTCTCTCTGGTAACACAGCTCATGGTAGTGTTGCCTCAGTTTAGTGACCAGTTGCGCCCTCTGCAGTTCTATCTCAGGGTGGGGGGGCAGCAGGTTGGCGGGGGCGTGTTCTCTGATGACAGCGTTGGTCTGAACGTCCAGATCCCAGTAGATCCTGAACAACAACAACAACAACAACAACCATCACTGTAACACAGGAACACAGGAACACAGCGAGGGGCGTGGCCTCAACACTCACACTGACGGTCTGTAGGGGGCGGGGGCTGGACTTGGGGTTGTGGGTGTGGCTGATTGTGTTTGTTTGTCTTCAGGGGCGGAGCTCCAGGGTTTGAGCCCGGGCGTGCTGGGGGAGATGGGTGTGGTGGGTTCTACCTGAAGACAGAGCGTTACATCACAGGTGGTTTAATCTACAATAGATAATCAATAATCTATAATCAATAATCTACAATAGATAATCCATAATCCAGAACAGTCACCTGTAGGAGTTCCCCATCATTTACCTTTGTTCTTTTCAGGCTGTTAGGCCCCGCCCCCTGCTCCTCAGAGCTCCGCCTCTTCCTCTGTCCGTTGCCATGGTTATTGTCTCCACCCTCTGCAGGAGCAGCATTCAGACCTAAAGGATCTGACTGTACACAGACAGACAGGTCAGACAGACAGGTCAGACAGACAGGTCGGAGAGACAGGTCAGACAGACAGGTCAGAGACAGGTCGGAGAGACAGGTCGGACAGACAGGTCAGACAGACAGGTCGGAGAGACAGGTCAGAGAGACAGGTCAGAGAGACAGGTCGGAGAGACAGGTCAGACAGACAGGTAGGAGAGACAGGTCGGAAAGACAGGTCGGAGAGACAGGTCAGACAGACAGACGCGTGTCCAAACAGGAAGTGACCAGGTCAGGTGACTCACAATGACATCATGCTGACCCAGCACTGGCACCTCCCACAGGCTCTGATTGGTGAATCTGTTGAAATAATACGGACGGTTCTCCCTCCGAGACCAGCACTTAGACCAGCCCGCCTGGACCAGCTCATCTGAGACAGGTGAGAGACAGACAGACAGGTGAGAGACAGACCAGCACTTAGAGCAGCCCATAGAGACAGACAGGTGAGAGACAGAAATGTGAGAGAGAGACAGACAGGTGAGAGAGAGACAGACAGGTGAGAGACAGACAGACAGGTGTACCTGGGAGCTCAGGTGGTTTGGTGATTCCAGATGGAGATGGGGGCGGCCCCTGAGAGGAGGCGGGGCCAGAGGGAGACATAATCATGGCCGACTCCCCCTTCACCGATCCTTGGCTGTCATTGGACATTTCAGCTGCTCGTCAGAATGACATCGACCTGCCTGAAGAGGAAGTGATGTCACAGACGTGAGGTCACAGACGTGAGGTCACAAACTTAAACTCCGTGTCAGTAAACTTACTTAAACTCCGTGTCAGTAAACTTAAACTCTGTGTCAGTAAACTTAAACTCTGTGTCAGTAAACTTAAACTCTATGTCAGTAAACTTAAACTGTGTCAGTAAACTTAAACTCTATGTCAGTAAACTTAAACTCTATGTCAGTAAACTTAAACTCTGTGTCAGTAAACTTAAACTCTATGTCAGTAAACTTAAACTCTGTGTCAGTAAACTTACTTAAACTCTGTGTCAGTAAACTTACTTAAACTCTGTGTCAGTAAACTTAAACGCTGTCAGTAAACTTAAACTCTGTGTCAGTAAACTTAAACTCTATGTCAGTAAACTTAAACTCTATGTCAGTAAACTTAAACTCTATGTCAGTAAACTTAAACTCAACTGTAGAACTTGCAGTTGAGTTTACAACTGCAAGTTGTAGGAAGTCAAAGAAAGGAAGTCATCAGGGTGAAATGCACCCGAACTAGACTGCATGTTAGTTCTGTTGTTAATCTGAACATCAACATTAACAAATCAAATCGCTCTTTATTTACATTCGTCTGTGGTGACTTTATCGACACCTACTGTTTATCTTCATATTATTCACCACAGTGAGAGAGCGCCCGCGCACACACAGACACACACACACACACACACACACACACACAGGTCGTTCGGTGTAAACAGGAAGTGAAACGGTATTATTGTTTGTGTTCAAACGTCTTCACACAGAAGAGCGCCATGGTTACACGCATGCGCATTTAGAGCTTCTCCGACAAACAGGGAGGTGTGGGGGAGGAGGGAGGAGGAGGGAGGAGGACAGAGGGAGGAGGAGGGGGAGCAACAAAAGGCTGCGGCTGCTCCTCCGGAGCCCGGGCTTCACTCAGGAGCTCGGCGGCTCCTCCGGAGCTCAGCGGCTCTCCGTGTCGATGCTTCACGGACTCAAAGTGCGCTAAAGTCGGTCTAAACCCACGCGCCGTGAACCGTGACGCCGTTAACGCCGCCGTTAACGGCCATTTCACGCGCCCGCGCGAGACGACAGCTGCCGTTTAGGCGCCACTTCTCTCACAAGATGGCGGACACGCCCCTGCCACAGCGCACAGCGTCCTGCACAACATTCCGTCTCCGCTCTACCAACGCGAACTCTCCGCGCGCCAGAAACCCGGTTTACCGGCAGACCGGGACCTTCCGCCGCGTCTGCGTGCGGTCGGCTCGGCTCTGCGGGCCGTGTGCGCTTACCTTCAGCGGTTATATTCGGGACAGTGGAGGTTCTGTGCGCTTGTTTCGGCTGCTCCGCTCCGCTCCCTCCCCGCCTGCTCAGACATCTTTACAGGGTCCCGGGCTGAGCCAGTGCGCACGCGCAGCGGATTCACGGCTTCCGGTAGTCAAGTGTCCGCTTCCGTCCGCCATGTTGAGAAGGTCACAACAGAGAAGCACGTTGTGTTTCTGATTTAATCAGGAATTCATTTATTTTAAGAGAAAACAATGAACATTTTTGTCCTTTGTGAATACAAGACACAAAACTAGTTTAATACAAAGTCCAGCGCCTTGATTTATGGTTAGATTTTCTTCTGCATCGTCTGTAGTTTGAATATTATAGTTATTGTTGTTGTTGTTGAATGTTCCACGTTTTTCTTTTTCTTCAATTTAACGACTTGTAATGAAGATGTTTCTCATGAAGTTCTTATTTATTCTTGTCCTTGAACTGATAGTTGCAGATATAATCACATATATATACAAACATATATATATATATCAGATTTAAAGTGGCTGAGGTTAATGAAGTCTGAGAAAATAAAGACATAAAATAACAAACTTTATTAAAGAAGATTTTCATACATCAGTGAAATAACTGTTAGTTTTTAGGACGTCAGCTGATCTCATTAGTTTCACACCTTTATTATTTTAAACTTTGAATGACTTTGAAATAAACTGGTTCTGCTGCTGAAGGTCAAAGGTCAGAGAGCAGCAGGTCCACGGCCGCCTCCACGTCCTCCACCACATGACTCGGTTCCACCAAATCTGGGTCCAGGACCAGGTCTCTGTGACCATGGAACACGGTCTCTGACTCTGTGCTTGTCCTGGAGCGAGGGTCAAAGACGCCGGTGCACACCTGAGGGTCACATGACCACAGTCAGACACATGACCACAGTCAGACACATAACCACAGTCAGACACATGACCACAGTCACATGACCACAGTCAGACACATGACCACAGTCAGTCACATGACCACAGTCACATGACCACAGTCAGACACATGACCACAGTCAGTCACATGACCACAGTCACATGACCACAGTCAGACACATGACCACAGTCAGTCACATGACCACAGTCACATGACCACAGTCAGACACATGACCACAGTCAGTCACATGACCACAGTCACATGACCACAGTCAGACACATGACCACAGTCAGTCACATGACCACAGTCAGACACATGACCACAGTCAGTCACATGACCACAGTCAGACACATGACCACAGTCAGACACATGACCACAGTCACATGACCACAGTCAGACACATGACCACAGTCACATGACCACAGTCAGTCACATGACCACAGTCAGACACATGACCACAGTCAGACACATGACCACAGTCAGTCACATGACCACAGTCTGACACATGACCACAGTCAGTCACATGACCACAGTCAGACACATGACCACAGTCAGTCACATGACCACAGTCAGACACATGACCACAGTCACATGACCACAATCAGTCACATGACCACAGTCACATGACCACAGTCAGACGGTCATACCAGTACATACCAGTATGGAGCGACACTGAGCAGCAGTGGATACCAACGCCTCTTC
>NC_139822.1:20516210-20581210 GCF_963457635.1 Microchirus variegatus
TCTGACCAATCACAGACTGAGAGGAGGAGTCACAGCTTTAATTATTCATGATCTTAAGCTGTTTGTTTGTTTGTTTGTTTGTTCACAATCATGATGACATCACTTCAGGTTCAGGTACAAACTTTATTACACAAAACTGTATTTACACTGAGAGACAGACAGGTGAGAGACAGACAGACAGGTGACAGACAGACAGACAAACAGGTGAGAGACAGACAGACAGACAGACAGGTGAGAGACAGACAGGTGTGTCAGAGACCCAGCAGAGTTCTGGCCTCTTGACTCTGAGCCTGAAGTGTCTCACTGGCGTAACGTTGTAACAACTCCATCTTCTTCCTCCTGACCAGAGCCTCCTCCACCTGAGAGACAGACAGGTCAGAGAGACAGACAAGTTAGAGTGAGACAGAAGGGTAAGAGAGAGACAGACAGGTCAGAGAGACAGACAGGTCAGAGAGAGAGACAGGTTAATGAGACAGACAAGTTAGAGTGAGACAGACGTGTAAGAGAGAGACAGACAGGTCAGAGAGAGAGACAGGTTAGAGAGAGACAGACAGGTTAGAGAGAGAGACAGGTCAGAGAGACAGACAGGTCAGAGAGAGACAGACAGGTTAGAGAGAGACAAACAGGTCAGAGAGAGACAGACAGGTCAGATAAACTGTGTGTGTGTCTCACCTCTTTCTGGGAGGGAACAGGTACGTGTGCGATGAAGGTGACTCCGCCCTCTTCTGCCTCTAGCCCCTCCCCCATCTCCTCATCATCAGCCTACACACAGGAACAAAACACTCACATAAGGAGGCGGAGTCAAGTGTATACAGAGCTCCACCCACTGCAGGTGATGATGAGGTCAAAGGTCATGTGACTGATGAGGTCATGATGATAACAGTGTGTCTCACCTCTTCAGTATAAACATGTCTCACCTCTTCAGTATAAACATGTCTCACCTCTTCAGTATAAACATGTCTCACCTCTTCAGTATAAACAGGTCTCACCTCTTCAGTATAAACAGTGTGTCTCACCTCTTCAGTATAAACATGTCTCACCTCTTCAGTATAAACATGTCTCACCTCTTCAGTATAAACATGTCTCACCTCTTCAGTATAAACATGTCTCACCTCTTCAGTATAAACAGTGTGTCTCACCTCTTCAGTATAAACAGTTTGTCTCACCTCTTCAGTATAAACATGTCTCACCTCTTCAGTATAAACATGTCTCACCTCTTCAGTATAAACATGTCTCACCTCTTCAGTATAAACGTCTCACCTCTTCAGTATAAACATGTCTCACCTCTTCAGTATAAACATGTCTCACCTCTTCAGTATAAACGTCTCACCTCTTCAGTATAAACATGTCTCACCTCTTCAGTATAAACATGTCTCACCTCTTCAGTATAAACATGTCTCACCTCTTCAGTATAAACATGTCTCACCTCTTCAGTATAAACATGTCTCACCTCTTCAGTATAAACAGTGTGTCTCACCTCTTCAGTATAAACAGTGTGTCTCACCTCTTCAGTATAAACATGTCTCACCTCTTCAGTATAAACATGTCTCACCTCTTCAGTATAAACGTCTCACCTCTTCAGTATAAACATGTCTCACCTCTTCAGTATAAACATGTCTCACCTCTTCAGTATAAACATGTCTCACCTCTTCAGTATAAACATGTCTCACCTCTTCAGTATAAACAGAGTAGATGTTTTCCTCGTCTTCGTCCTCCTGATGTTTGTCTCCACAGAGACGAGACTCTTTGTCTGTCCTCCACTTCTGGACAGTGTCCAACACGGCTGCACACACACACAGTTATAAATATATATACACACACACACACACACACACACACACACACACACACACACACACACACACACACACACACCTTGTTTCTCGTACTGCGTCTCCAGAGGAACTAAGACTCCGTCGTCTTCGTCTCTGTACCCATAATACTCTGCGTCCACTTCCTTCATCAGTTCCCCCCTCGTCTTCCTCGGTGCAGGAGCAGCTGTGAATCACATGATCATGAGGACCGGTTGTGTGTGTGTGTGTGTGTGTCGTCATGGTTACGTACGCTCTTTCTCAAACAGCTCTCTGACTCCAGGTAAATCTCTGGCTGCACCAAAGTATTTATATCCTCTGTTTCCTGGGACTTCTTTCCCCTCATGATCCAACATCCTGGGACCAAAGCGCTGACACACAAACACGATGATTATCTTTATTGATTATTGATCAGGTGATCACGTCCATCACAAACTGATCACTGTGATATTTTACCACATAGTCAGGTCCTCCGAGCTCTCTGATCCGAACTTCCCAGTGACCTTTTTCTCTCAGGAGCTTATTGATCTCATCGTTCAGGTCCCGGATCTTAAACTCACCCAGACCAGCTGTGAGACAGGCACACAGACAGACAGACAGGTGAGTCAGAGACAGTCAGACAGACAGACAGGTGAGTCAGACAGACAGAACTCACCATTCTGAATCTGAGCGACTTTCTTAGAGATTTCACTGATGATCTGAAACAAAAAACAGGAAGTGTCAGTTTGACCAGAACTCAAGTTTTTACATCCAGTATTTGTAGTACAGTGTGTAGTATTTGTATTTGTAGTACAGTGTGTAGTATTTGTATTTGTAGTACAGTATGCAGTATTTGTAGTACAGTGTGTAGTATTTGTAGTATAGTGTGTAGTATTTGTAGTACAGTGTAATACCTGTCGTCTCCATTTCTCAGCTTTTGGAAGTTCACTGCATTCTGACGCCAGGAAAGGTCTTCTCTCCTACAGACAGACAGGCAGGTAACAGTCAAGACAGACAGGTCACAGACAGTAGACAGACAGTCAGACAGTCAGACAGACCTTGATTTTACCCTCCTCCAGTTGAGCTTGTCTAAATCGAGCCAGAGCCGTCCTGTGAAAACACACTGATGTCACTGGATTGTGATTAATACTTTATTTTTATGCAAACATGATTATATGTATTTGTATATGTATATGTATATGTATATTATTATTATATACATTTCATATATTGACTGTTTGTGTGTATGTGCTGCTCACATTGTCACAGCTCATTTTAATATATTTAAATCATCATAATTGTCATGTGTCGAGGACGCTGTCATGGCGACGTGTGTGTTTACGTTTATGTATGATGTGATTTACCTGATGCAGTGTGTGTGTGTGTGTGTGTGTGTGTGTGTGTGTGTGTGTGTGTGTAGTTACATGGCTTTCTCAGCGTTTCTCGCCTGTAAAAAAAACAAAATAAAACAATTGAAAGTTTCCAAAAGCAGAGAAATGTTCACAAAAATACACAGACCAACAAACAGATAACAGATTAATAACAGACCAACAAACAGATAACAGATTAATAACAGACCAACAAACAGATAACAGATTAATAACAGACCAACAAACAGATAACAGATTAATAACAGACCAACAAACGGGTTAACAAACTAACAAACAGGTTAACAGATTAATAACAAACTAACAAACAGGTTAACAAACTAACAAACAGGTTAGCAGATTAATAACAGACTAACAAACAGGTTAGCGGTCTAATAAGGCTAACAAAGAGGCTAACAAAGAGGCTAACAGGCTAAAAGCAGGCTAACGAACAAGTAACGTAGCTAAAAAAGACAGCGGACTAAAGGCTAACAAACATGTTAAGATGCTAACAGACAATAAACACATATATTTGTTTAGTTTTGTTTACCATCTCCGCTGTTTTTTACGTTTATATCAACAAACTTTACGTTCACGACCTGCACGCGAACATTTGAACCGGAAGTCCACCACCGTTTACTTCTCCTTCCGGTGGAGTGTACTTTCTCACTTCCTGTGCTGCGCCCGCTGACAAACTCTGAACATGAATAAGATCATAACACTTCTCTATAAATCTGAAGTCATTAAAGGGACAGTTCACGTTTGTTATTAACACCATTAAAGGGACAGTTCACGTTTGGTATTAACACCATTAAAGGGACAGTTCACGTTTGTTATTAACACCATTAAAGGGACAGTTCACGTTTGTTATTAACACCATTAAAGGGACAGTTCACGTTTGTTATTAACACCATTAAAGGGACAGTTCACGTTTGTTATTAACACCATTAAAGGGACAGTTCACGTTTGTTATTAACACCATTAAAGGGACAGTTCACGTTTGTTATTAACACCATTAAAGGGACAGTTCACGTTTGTTATTAACACCATTAAAGGGACAGTTCACGTTCGTCAGGTGAGTTAATTTGAAAAAGCTCAAACATAAATAACAAACAGACGCAGAGCAGGTGAGTGTCTTGGCTCCTCCTCCTCCAGGTGTTTATTGTCAGGTGTTACATGTACAGTTGACAGTCTCAGTGATTTATTGTACAAAAATAACATTTGGATTTTTTTGTGTGAAAACGTCCTCTTTCACTCAAACTTAAACATGTTTTTTTTTTGTAAAAACGTATTTTTGTTATTTTCTCGTCTTTCTGCTCCATGAAAACACAAAAACTAAAAGCTGCTGCTCTGATTGGCTCCTTCATCCTGTCACGTCATTGGTTGTTTCTTTGAAGGCGGGATCACTCATACTCACACCACCTAACAAAAAAAAATCTACTTTTTATTTTCATTATAGACCCGCCCACGTTATGACAAAGGGGAGGGGCTTCTCGTTTTGTGCCTCTTGACTCTCAGCCAATGGGCCGAGCAGGAAGGTGATGACAGCGACCAAGTAAACACACACATTCTGTTTGTTCCTGTAAAAATGCCCCGCCCCCTTCCTCCTCTGACTGGCTGCTGCGAGGCTGACGGACAGGCCTCTGCACCGATGACAAGAGGAGGATCAGAGGGGATGAAGAAAAGATCAAAAGAAGAGATGACACCAGGGCGTTGGGGGCGGAGCCTCTAGGCAGTAGCCTCGATGGTGCACTCCTTGGCCAGGTGACCAGATTTACCGCAGTTATAGCAGTTCACCGTCTTACTGCACTGTACGGCAACATGGCCGATCTCACCACACCTGGAACACACACAGGGGACACACGCTTAGTTTACCTGCAACTACTTTACCTGTTAGCTGTTAGCTTACCTGCAACTACTTTACCTGTTAGCTCTTAGCTTACCTGCAACTACTTTACCTGTTAGCTTACCTGTTAGCTGTTAGTTTACCTGCAACTACTTTACCTGTTAGCTGTTAGCTTACCTGCAACTACTTTACCTGTTAGCTTACCTGTTAGCTGTTAGTTTACCTGTTAGCTGTTAGTTTACCTGCAACTACTTTACCTGTTAGCTGTTAGTTTACCTGCAACTACTTTACCGGTTAGCTGTTATTTTACCTGTTAGCTGTTAGTTTACCTGCAACTACTTTACCTGTTAGCTTAACTGTTACCTGTTATTTTACCTGTTAGCTGTTAGTTTACCTGTTAGCTGTTAGTTTACCTGCAACTACTGTACCTGTTAGCTTACCTGTTAGCTGTTAGTTTAGATCAGGGGTCACCAACCTTTTTGAGTCAGAGAGCTACCTTAAGGGTAAAAAATAATATGGAGGGCTACCATATAAAATTTTTTTGTTTGTTTACAATTTAAATGATTAATATTATGCATTCAACTGCATACACATTCATTCCAGTGCTTACTCCTAACGATTACCAGTTTTTATAAACAATATCAAAGATATTTTACGGACAGATCATACGGATACATGCAAGTGATGTGAAGTGAAGTGAGCCCGCGGGCACCATATTGGCTGCCTGCGGGCTACCAGGTGCCCGCGGGCACCACGTTGGTGACCCCTGGTTTAGATGTTAGCTGTGAGTTTAGATGTTAGCTGTGAGTTTAGCTGTAATATCAGTTTAGCGGTTAGCTTACCTGTAGCATTTGACTTTCTCACAGCCTTTCTGAATGTGTCCAAAGCCGCCGCAGGAGTAGCACTTCTGCTCGTGGGCGTGGCTACAGTCTCGTGCCATGTGACCAGCCTGACCACAGTTATAACACAACTGCTCACGCTCTTTCTTTGGCTCTCTGCAGTCTCTGGAGATATGACCTCCTCTGCCACAGTTATAACAGGCTGCAGGACACACACACACACACACACACACACACACACACACACACACACACACACACACACACACACACACACACACACACCCACACACACACACACACACACACACACACACACACACACACACACACACACACACACACACACACACACACACACACACAGCTCTAATAAACAGGTGTGTGTGAGTACAGGTATGTGTGTGTGAGTGTGTGTGCATGTGTACAGGTGTACAGATGTGTGTGTGTGTACAGGTGTGCAGATGTGTGTGTGTGTGTGTGTCCTCACCGTCCTCTGTCCTCTCACAGTCTCTGGCCACATGTCCCAGTTCACCACAGCGATAACAGGAGAGTTCTGAAACAGATGAAACTCAATCACAATCATCAAGTTCTCACTGAATGTGTGTGTACAGGTGTGTGTGTGTGTACAGGTGTGTGTGTGTACAGGTGTGTGTGTACAGGTGTGTGTGTACAGGTGTGTGTGTGTACAGGTGTGTGTGTACAGGTGTGTGTGTGCACAGGTGTGTGTGTGCACAGGTGTGTGTGTACGTACAGGTGTGTGTGTACAGGTGTGTGTACAGGTGTGTGTGTACGTACAGGTGTGTGTGTACAGGTGTGTGTGTGTGTACAGGTGTGTGTGGTCACCTTTGCCTCGGCTGCGTCCTTTGCCCCGCCCTCGGCCGGCGCTCGGACAGTTCTTTACCCAGTGACCACTGCGACCACAACCAAAACACTCGTTACTGCTCATCACTGAGAGAGAGAGAGAGAGAGAGAGAGAGAGAGCTTTACTGTTAGATATACGACACACACACACACACACACACATGTATGACACACGTGTGTGTGTGTGTGTGTTAACATGTGGACGTGTCAGAGTAAAAACAACATCTGTCTCATTATCAACACGTTTGAGGATTAAACTCTGACTTTAGTTCAAGAGAACATGGAAGAGACACACAAACACACTCACACCTTCACACTCAAACACACACATTCACACACCTTCACACACACACACACACACATGGATACACTCACTCACTCACTCACACACACCCCCCACATGCACACACACACGTGGATACACTCACTCACTCACTCACACACCAAAGTCCACTGGTCCTCTGCTGCCTCGTGTGGTCACTGTGTGTCACTACAGTCTCCATCACTGAGTTCAAACGTCTTCTTTTGTCTCTTCAGGGTTTGATTGACTGCAGTGACACACAGTGACCACAGGAGGCAGCAGAGAAGCAGTGGACTTTGGTGTGTGAGAGTGAGTGGTTTACTATGATCATGTGACTTAAAGTGACACAGTCTTTTGTTCAGAGGCTAACATCAGTTAGCTGTTGTTGTCAGACATGTTCTCAGCAGTAGGGGGCGCTCACAGTCACTGCTCCACATTAATTATTATAATTATTATATTACTGTTGTTTTTATTCTACAATCTCCTCTTAACTTGGTCCTAACGTCTGATCTCCGGTCAGAACACAGACGATCGATCGGTTAATCGATACTGAGTCCGGCAGACTCCCGAACCCCTCGCGCTGTTCACGCCGTTCACAGGCATCTATGAGCGGGCAGCGGCCGCGGCGGCCCCCGGGGCTGAGCTCCGGGCTCCGGGCTGAGCTCCGAGCCGAGGCCCGCTAACTGTGCTGCTGTCACTGCTAATGCTAACGGCTAACGGCTTAGCATCTGCTCCGTAACGAGACTGTGTTCGCGCCATTAGATCTAACAGCGGCGCCGCGAGACACCGACACACCGAGGGCCGGTTTTACCGGGAAAAAAGAGCGGGATAACCGAGAGAGAGAGAGAGAGAGAGAGAGTCTTACCTGCAGGAAGATGTTTGTTTTCTGAGGAGGAGGTTTGCACACGACACACACACACACACACACACACACACACACACACACACACACACACACACACACACACACACACACACACACACACACACACACACACACACACACACACACACACACACACACACACACACTATTTTCTCTTTTTAACATCATTTTATTGTCCTGTACACACACACACACGCGCGCGCGCACACACCACACACGCGCTACATAAGTCTGTCATGACAACAAAACACTTAAAAAATTAAATTGAAATAAAATGATAATTAAAAAATGTTTCATTTCGTTCAGAAATCCAACGGTCTTTGAAGGTAACAGTGAGTGAGGGGGCGGAGTCTCAGTGTCAGCGAGTGAGGGGGCGGGGTCTCAGTGTCAGCGAGTGAGGGGGCGGAGTCTCAGTGTCAGTGAGTGAGGGGGCGGAGTCTCAGTGTCAGCGAGTGAGGGGGCGGGGTCTCAGTGTCAGCGAGTGAGGGGGCGGGGTCTCAGTGTCAGCGAGTGAGGGGGCGGGGTCTCAGTAGCTTGTTTATGCATCACTAATTAGTGAGATGAGTCAAAGGTCTGAGACACAAACACGGAAACACCTGCAGACATCACTGACACCTGAACGCCTCGTCTGAACGCCTCGTCTGTTCTGTACCTGAACGCCTCGTCTGTTCTGTACCTGAACGCCTCGTCTGTTCTGTACCTGAACGCCTCGTCTGAACGCCTCGTCTGTACCTGAACGCCTCGTCTGTTCTGTACCTGAACGCCTCGTCTGTTCTGTACCTGAACGCCTCGTCTGTTCTGTACCTGAACGCCTCGTCAGTACCTGAACGCCTCGTCTGTACCTGAACGCCTTGTCTGTTCTGTACCTGAACGTCTCGTCTGTTCTGTACCTGAACGCCTCGTCAGTACCTGAACGCCTCGTCAGTACCTGAACGCCTCGTCAGTACCTGAACGCCTCATCTGTTCTGTACCTGAACGCCTCGTCTGTACCTGAACGCCTTGTCTGTTCTGTACCCGAACGCCTCGTCTGTACCCGAACGCCTCGTCTGTACCCGAACGCCTCGTCTGTACCTGAAGCCTCTTCTGTACCTGAAGCCTCGTCTGTACCTGAACGTCTCGTCTGTACCTGAACGTCTCGTCTGTACCTGAAAGCCTCTTTGTCTGTGTCACAGGTGAGTGACATGATGTTTCCATGGTGACTGGTGATGTCACTGTCAGATGGTTATTCGTGGTCACTCTGTGTTGCTTCTCCTCTAGGTGGCGCCCTGCTAGCACACCCACGTCATGTTGGGACAAACAGGAAGTGGATGTTTCAGATTTAAGAAGTGCTGTGTCATCGTTTCTCCTCTAGCTCCTCCCTCCCTCCATTACTCAGCAGGCAGTAGGAGCAGAAAGTATGGGGCGGAGCAGGGGGCGGAGCCAGTGGGTCCAGCTCAGGTGAACTGTCTTCTGAAGGTGAGACACGTCTTCATGTGTGTTGTCTTCTGAAGGTGAGACACCTGTCAATCTATTGACCTAACCGTCTGTTGCCAGGCCAACGAATACAGCCACTCCTTCCCCAAAGGCCCCTCCTCCCATGGAGTTCTGGGTTTCCATAGTAACATGTTGCCGTCTAACCACCCTGGTGAGGACCGTCGGAGCAGCGCCACCTGCCTGCCCAGCGGTGAGGTGCTGTTTGGAGTGTTTGACGGCCACGCGGGGGCAGCGTGCGTCCACACCGTCAGTCAGAGACTCTTTTATTACGTTACCGTGGCGATGCTGCCGCTCAAGACGCTGGCGGAGATTGAACGGGCTGTGGACGAGGACCGGGCCGTACCACCTCTGCTGGAGTGGCACAAACACACGCAGGACCACAGCTGTCCAGAGGGAGGAGCCACCTCCTTCCACAGCCTCCGCAACTACTGGCAGGAGCGTCTGGACGAAGGACTGGACCTGGACCTGGACCTGGACCTAGACCAGGTACTCGACCCTACATCTGCCAAGTGCGACACAAATGTTTCAGGTGGTGAGATCATCTGAGCAGCTGCAGATTAGATCAGGATCAGGATTAGAGTTTTGGATTTGGTGTCATGTGACACGAACACGTGACTTGTAAAGCAGTGGTTTTGGTAGAAACTGAATCATCAGAATCAGAACGGTTCAGATCTTCAGAATCTGATCGTGATGACTTAACGATGGACATGTGAGACCTCAGTCCTCGTCCTCACGTCTTTGTCCTCTGATTGGCTGCAGGATGGTGACAGAGTGACATCAGCACTGACCAAAGCCTTTCGTCGTCTGGACTATGACCTTTCTGTGGAGGCTCAGGTCCACCCGTCCACTCAGGTCCACCCGTCCATGTCCTCGCCCAGGTGAGTTCTCAGGTGCCCAAGGAGTGCCTTGATTTGACAAAATATGGTGAACTTGTGATCATGTGTTCACAGACGGGCGTCTCTTACTGGGGAGGCACGGTCTCTATCGTCCCCCCTTCGGGTGGCGCTGTCCGGCTGCACCGCCTGTGTCACGCACATCTCAGATGGCGTCCTGCACGTGGCAAACCTGGGTGACAGTCGGGCCGTCCTGGGCGTCCAAGAGCCAGACGGGCGCTGGTCAGCCGTCAGCCTCACCAACGATCACAACGCTCAGAACCCCGATGAGCTGCAAAGGATCCTGGGAGAACACCCTCCGTCAGAGAGGAGGACGGTGGTGCGACACGACCGCCTGCTGGGTGTGCTGCTGCCCTTCAGGGCGTTTGGAGACGTTCGCTTTAAGTGGAGCACAGAGATGCTGAGTCAGGTTCACGAGACTCGACCGGACGTACTGTCTGCGATCAGCGAGGCGGTTCGGACGCCACCGCATTACCTGACTCCGCCCTACCTGAGAGCCGAGCCTGAAGTCACCCAACACCGCATCAGACCTTCTGACAAGTTTCTGATCCTGGCGACAGACGGACTCTGGGAGCTGATGCACCGACAGACCGCGGTCCAGCTGGTGGGAGAACAACTGACGGGTCAGAACCCAAAGACCTTTCCAGACAGGAAGTCCAGAGTGTGGACGTTATCTTTGTAAAATGCTGTTTGTCGTTACAGGTCTTCAGCAGCAGAGGCCAGTCAACCCCGGTGTGGGCATGACGCTCGGTGGCCTGCAGCGCCTCCTGCTGGAGAGGAGGGGCCGGGTGATATCGGTGCTGGAGGATCAGAACACTGCCACCCACCTGATCCGTCACGCCCTGGGGGATGATGGGTATGGAGCGGTGGCACCAAACCGTTTAGCCAAGATGTTGAGTCTGCCGTCAGAACTGGCCCGGCGGTACCGCGATGACATCACCATTACTGTGGTGCACCTGAACGAGCCCGACCCCCGAACCTGAACGAGCCCGCCGACACCCGAACCTGAGGAGCCCGACACCCGAACCTGAGGAGTCCGACACCCGAACCTGAGGAGTCCGACACCCGAACCTGAGGAGCCCGAAACCCGAACCTGGTCCGAGTGTGAATGTGAAGAAATGCGATTTATTTACCATGTACGCCAGACTCCGCCTCCAAGATATGGATGTTGGACATTGCTGTGGTCCACAGAATAAAGACGTGTCCACAGAATAAAGACACATGTCCACATCAAAACTTTTCTTTTTCTGTTTATTGTGTGAAGAAAAAGTCACGTACAGTAACTTCATCGATCACGACCTCAAACAAAGGTAAACGGCGCCATCTAGTGGTCACAGTCAATAACATACATGATGATGTCATCAGTCTGTTTAATATACGTTTCAGTGTGATGTCATCACTTTCTCCTGTCAGCCAATCAGATGTCGTCCTGCTCTGCTCGCTCTCTTGAGGAAACCCATCTGCTGACCATCACTTCCTGTTCAGAGAAAACACCTTAAGTCCTCATGGAGACCAAAACCTGGTCCTAAAGTGTGTGTGTGTGTGTGTGTGTGTTACCTGGACTTTGAGCCTGCTGAGACAGTCAGGTGACTCTAGCTCCGCCTCTGATAGGTCGCTTGGATAGATGATGTAACACAACATCAGCTCCTGTAAAGGACACACACACACACACACACACACAGTCCATGGTCAGTGTCCTCAGTCAGGTGTGTCCTCAGTCAGATGTGTAGTCAGATGTGTCCTCAGTCAGATGTGTCCTCAGGTCTGTCCTCAGTCAGATGTGTAGTCAGATGTGTCCTCAGTCAGATGTGTCCTCAGGTCTGTCCTCAGTCAGATGCGTCCTCAGTCAGGTGTGTCCTCAGGTGTGTCCTCAGTCAGATGCGTCCTCAGTCAGATGTGTCCTCAGTCAGATGTGTCCTCGGTCAGATGTGTCCTCGGTCAGATGTGTCCTCAGATGTGTCCTCAGTCAGATGTATCCTCAGATGTGTCCTCAGGTGTGTCCTCAGTCAGATGTGTCCTCAGTCAGATGTGTCCTCAGTCAGGTGTGTCCTCAGTCGGGTGTGTCCTCAGTCAGATGTGTCCTCAGATGTGTCCTCAGGTGTGTCCTCAGTCAGATGTGTCCTCAGTCAGGTGTGTCCTCAGTCGGGTGTGTCCTCAGTCAGATGTGTCCTCAGATGTGTCCTCAGGTGTGTCCTCAGTCAGATGCGTCCTCAGTCAGGTGTGTCCTCAGTCAAATGTGTCCTCAGATGTGTCCTCAGGTGTTTCCTTAGTCAGATGTGTCCTCAGTCAGATGTGTCCTCAGGTGTGTCCTCAGATGTGTCCTCAGATGTGTCCTCAGTCAGATGTGTCCTCAGTCAGATGTGTCCTCAGTCAGATGTGTCCTCAGTCAGATGTGTCCTCAGGTGTGTCCTCAGATGTGTCCTCAGATGTGTCCTCAGTCAGATGTGTCCTCAGTCAGATGTGTCCTCAGTTACCTTGGAGACGTTTGCTGTGATCCTGTTGAGAGCGGCCAGAGAACGCCACGAAAACGGACGCAACGCTGTGTCCCTGAACGCATCATCAACACGCTCAACGACCACAGAGTAACTATGATGAGAGGGGGCGGAGCCAGAGTCAGAGAGAGAGAGAGAGAGTGTGTGTGTGTGTGTGTGTGTGTGTGTGTGTGTGTGTGTGTGTGTGTGTCAGTTACCTGGCGTGGTAGAATGGCGGGCCTTTCCTGTACAACACTGAAAACATCAATCATGTGCATCAAAAATGTGCAATTAATTAATTAATTAATTAATTAATTAATTAATTAATTAATTAATTAATTAATTAATTGCACATTTATGTGTGTGTGTCTTACTATAGTCGACGCCATACTTGGCCCCGCCCCCTCCTTTAGGGATCCACCCCCTAGTGCGAAAGTGATGATAGGCTGCATACGAGCTGATGAAGTGAGGACACTGTGAGAACGTCCTCCACAGCTGCATGATTGACAGGGGCTCCTGACCAATCACAAGAGAGGACAGAGGGACAGTTACCTGGTGCAGGAGGACAGACAGACAGAGGGACAGACAGGTGGACGGACAGACAGAGGGACAGTTACCTGGTGCAGGTGGACAGACAGACAGGTGGACAGACAGGAGGACAGACAGGAGGACAGACAGAGGGACAGACAGGTGGACAGACAGGAGGACAGACAGGAGGACAGACAGGGGGACAGTTACCTGGTGCAGGTGGACAGACAGACAGCCCAGACCGTAGACCAGGAAAAAGGCCTGTGAGGACACAGAGACGAGGACGAGAGAAAAGGTCAAACTGTGATCACATGACTTTCAAACTAAAGGGTTTTATGAGATTCTGGTCCTTGTCCCTGTCCTTGGACAAGGGTGTGTCCACTACTGGTGTTGCCTGAGTCCAGAGGACAGTTTGAGGACAGAGGACAGGTTGAGGACAGAGGACAGTCCTCGCACCTCCTCCAGACTGAGCTGCAGATATTCTGACACTGAGACCGGATTGTGACGCAGCTCCCGGACCTGAAGACCTGAACCAGAGTCATCACAGTCCACCAGGACAAAACCAGGACCTGGAACCACAGGATCTGGATCTGTATCTGGATCAGAGTCTGAGTCCTGGTCTGAACTGTGAGAGAAGAGAAGAAAGATCAGCTGAATTCACAGAAGACAGAGGACAGAAAGAGACAGTGGACAGACAGTTAGCTCGACCTCTGACCTCGGCCTCTTCATGTGTGGAAAGACTCCGCCCTCTGGTCGTGGTCCCGCCCTACTCCTCACATGCTCCGCCTCCACAGGCTGAGAGAGTCTGGTTAGGGTTTGACTGACGGCTTCATCATCCAAGCCCTGAGCAGAGAGAGCTGATCCCGCCCACTTCAGCCTCTCCTGATACCTGAGGAAGAGGACAGGACGTGATGTCATCACATGAGCAGACAGACAGGACGTGATGTCATCACATGAGCAGACAGACAGGACGTGATGTCATCACATGAGCAGACAGACAGGACGTGATGTCATCACATGAGCAGACAGACAGGATGTGATGTCATCACATGAGCAGACACACAGGATGTGATGTCATCACATGAGCAGACACACAGGATGTGATGTCACTGACCTGGACTGAGAGACGACAGGTAAACACAAACCTTCGTGTTCTGTAAAACAAACAGGAAACAGGTGATGTCACGGTGTGGGTGTGGTCACGGTGTGGGTGTGGTCACGGTGTGGGTGTGGACTCACGCTCCCATTGGTCAGAGATGCTGTGGTCTGGTCTTGCTCTGGACAGGATACCTTTACCAAAATAACCCTGAAGAATGAGAAGTTCACACTAAGACCTGGTTTAAGGTGATGTGGATTATCTCAGACCTGGTTTAAAGTGATGTGGATTATCTCAGACCTGGTTTAAGGTGATGTGGATTATCTCAGACCTGGTTTAAAGTGATGTGGATTATCTCAGACCTGGTTTAAGGTGATGTGGATTATCTCGGACCTGGTTTAAAGTGATGTGGATTATCTCAGACCTGGTTCAAAGTGATGTGGATGAACTCAGACCTGATTGTAGATCCTCTGGATGTGGTCTGGATCCCGGACTAGCACGCTGTGGTTGATGAGCTCTGCCCTGAAGTGGCTCCTCTCCTCGGGGCTTTGAGGACTTCCAGTCACCGGCAGCGGAGCCTCAAACTCCTCGTGAACACGGTTCCTCCTCCGCGGAGCCCGAAACTCCGCCAGCATGTCTGTGAGGACCAGCCGGGACCGGAACCTCCTGTAGTCCGGACTGTTTCTGCGGCTAAGAGGCAGCTAAGTGTTAGCTAAGTGTTAGCTTCCTCTTCGATCACTGCGTTAGCACGTTAGCGTGTTTCTTACTGCGTTAACGCGAGTTAACTAGTTCACTTACTGTAGTTTAACAAAAACTTTCTGAGCGGCTTTGTTTTGCTGTCGGACTGTGCTGTGTCACAAAAATAAACGTCCGTGTGAAGACGCTCCCTTCTCCCGTAGAGTTCCGCCTGGTGTTCGTCACCTGTTTATGACGTCATTAAAATCCGTCCATCACCCATCCTGAGTGTGAGTGTGTGTGAATGTGTGAGTGTGTGAATGTGTGAGTGTGTGAATGTGTGAGTGTGTGAGTGTGTGAGTGTGTGAATGTGTGAGTGTGTGAATGTGTGAGTGTGTGAGTGTGTGAATGTGTGAGTGTGTGAATGTGTTAATGTGTGAGTGTGTGAGTGTGTTAATGTGTGAGTGTGTGAATGTGTGAATGTGTGAGTGTGTGAGTGTGTGAATGTGTGAATAAACTGGTTTGGTTCATGTCATAATGAAAGTGAATCACACATAAACTTCACATAAACACTGTTCATGTTTATTTGTATTTACTCGTCTGGACAATCACTCATTCACTCATTCACACAATCACTCATTCACTCAATCACTCATTCACACAATCACTCATTCACTCATTCACAGAGTGTATAGATGTGTGTAGATTACAGGAGCTGGGATCATCTCCACCCACTGATCCACAGTCACATGACAACAACACAGGAAACACTCCATATATGACACACACACACACACACACACACACACACACCTGTCTGTCCTCCTGTCTGTCTTCTTCTTCCAGGGCGGGTTGTACTTTAGGAGATGCAGTGCTGCCCTCTACAGTTCAAAGTTCTCCTCCTGAACCCCTGTCTCTATTGTCTGTCCTCCTGTCTGTCCTCCTGTCTGTCCTCCTGTCTGTCCTCCTGTCTGTCCTCCACATAGCAGTGCTGTCTGTGGATGATGTGGTACAGCGTGGTGAACTTGGACACCCTCCTCATCCTCGGCAGGATGAAGCTGTGAGTGAAGGCGTCTCTGCTGACAGAGCTCCGCCCCTCGACCGCGAGGACACTGTTAATAAAGTTCAGACAAAAACTGAAGCAGTTATGGTCGTCCTCATCAAACCTGGACAGAGAGAGACAGACAGGTGTGAGTTAACCTGAGTTTACCTGAGATAACCTGAGTTTACCTGAGTTTACCTGAGATAACCTGAGTTAACCTGAGTTTACCTGTGTTAACCTGAGTTAACCTGCATTCACCTGCGTTCACCTGAGTTAACCTGAGTTTACCTGAGTTTACCTGTGTTAACCTGAGTTTACCTGAGTTTACCTGTGTTAACCTGAGTTTACCTGAGTTAACCTGAGTTTACCTGAGTTTACCTGAGTAAACCTGAGTTTACCTGAGTTAACCTGAGTTTACCTGAGTTTACCTGAGTTAACCTGAGTTAACCTGAGTTTACCTGAGTTAACCTGAGTTTACCTGAGTTTACCTGAGTTAACCTGAGTTTACTTGAGTTAACCTGAGTTAACCTGAGTTAACCTGAGTTAACCTGAGATAACCTGAGTTTACCTGAGTTAACCTGAGATAACCTGAGTTAACCTGAGTTAACCTGAGTTAACCTGAGTTAACCTGAGATAACCTGAGTTTACCTGAGTTAACCTGAGTTTACCTGAGTTAACCTGAGTTTACCTGAGTTAACCTGAGTTAACCTGAGTTAACCTGAGTTTACCTGTGCCAGACAGGGTCCCACATCGGTCCTTCAGAGAAGCGGTCCAGATACTGGTCCCACTGATCCATGAGGTGGAACATGTCAGGTCTGACCAGAGGAACACTGACACAGTGCTGCCACCCACTGGCTTCTCTACGTACTCCACTCTGAGTGTAGTTATACACAACACCTGCACACACACACACAGTGAGTGTGTTTAACATGGTGACAGGGAAAGACTGTGACCTCTGACCTCTGACCTCTGACCTTTACCTTTAGTGTTGGAGATGCCGGTGTGAAGATCTGACGTTCCATCAAAGTCTCTGAGGACAAACAACAACAGCAATTACACACTGTTCAAACTAGACCTGGTTCAGACCTGGTTCAGACCTGGTTCAGACCTGGTTCAGACCTGGTTCAGACCTGGTTCAGACCTGGTTCAGACCTGGTTCAGACTGACCTGTGGAGGTTGTCTTGTGCAGGTGCGATCAGCAGGCAGCAGGAGGTCTTGTGTCCGTCAGTGAAGGGTGAGGGGAGGCTCACCGGCGCCTCCTGCAGTCTGCTGCCCTTCAGCTCCTCTCCACAGCTGGGACACAGCTCAGGGACAGAGAAGCAGAAGATGTTCTTCTGACAGTGACTCAGTCTGATCACACTCTTCTCCACGTTCTCCACGTTCTTCACGTTCTCCATGTTCTCATCACGTCTTCTTCTGTTCCTCTCTCTCTCTCTCTGTTACTCTGTTACTCTGTTACACTCTGTTGCCAGGTTACCACCTATTAGATGACATCACATGTTCACATCCAGCCTATCACGTCGTAGCCACTGTCAGACACACGGTCATGTGACCACACCCACCTGGAGCTGCTGCTGTCAACTGGTGACCTTTGGACCATCGTCATGGAAACTGTGTGTGTGTATGTGTGTGTGTGTGTGTGTGTGAGAGGGTGTGTGTGTGAGAGTGTGTGTGTGTGTGAGGGTGTGTGAGTGTGTGTGTGTGTGAGGGTGTGTGAGTGTGTGTGTGAGAGCGAGAGGGTGTGTGTGTGTGTGTGTGAGAAAGAGAGAGCGTGAGAAGTGTAAAACAGGAAGTATTCTCACTAACTTCCTGTAAGTGTTATTAAATGTTACCCATGTTGGTTCGTCTCAGTGAACGATCGTAGTCTTATGACCTAAGACTTCATGATGACGTCATGATGACGTGTCTCTGGTCATTGTTGTGCTCGTGGAGCCGTCACAGAGCTCATAGGAACCTTAGTGATGTGGCTCTGGTTCACGGTCGGAACCGTTTGAACGTAACACCGCAGTGACAGTCGCTGTTAGCTGAAGCTCCGCGAGGAAGATGAGCACGAAGCAGGTGACCTGCAGGTCAGTGTGTGTGTGTGTGTGTGTGTGTGAGAGAGAGAGTGTGTGAGTGTGTGAGTGTGAGAGAGTGTGTGCGTGTGTGCGTGTTACCTGTCCGTCTGCTTTGTCCGTGTTTGAGTCTCGCGTTGTTTCTGACTCAGATCTCTGAGAACGCGTTAGCATCGTGCTAATGTTTTTAGCTGTTAGCGCGTGAATGTGTCCCGCTGGTCAAAGAGCGGGTTCAAGTTACGTGTGTGCGCGCGCGGTGTGTGTGGTGCGCGCGCGATTTCTGTTACAAGCGCTGACCTCGTCAGGACCAGGAGTCCTCATGGAGACCAGAACCTGGTCCTAATGAGGCAGAACCTCACGAGGTACTAGTGAGGAACTGGGTTAGTTTAGGACGAAGGTTTGGATTGTGGTTATGGTTATGGTTAGTTATGAACTGGTTAAGGTTAGTGTGTGTGTGTGTGTGTGTGTGTGTGTGTGTGTGTGTATGTATGCGTGTGTGTGTGTATGTATGCGTGTGTGTGTGGGGGGGGGGGGGGGGCGTGTGTGTGTGAGAGATAGATCATTAAAGTTCCTGTAAATCAAATCTATTTCTATCAGGAGGTTAATGTGGAAACAAACCTGGTGTTGCCATGGTGATGTGTGACTGACAGGTGTGTGTGTGTGTGTTTCAGGTACTTCCTCCATGGTGTTTGCAGAGAAGGAAGTCGCTGTTTGTTTTCTCATGATCTGAACAACAGCAAACCTTCAACCATCTGTAAGTTCTACCAGAGAGGAACATGTGCTTATGGAGAACGCTGCAGGTACACACACACACACACACACACACACACACACACACACACACACACACACATTTATTTATGTGTTTATTTTACAGGGACAGTGCACAGCTCTCAGCCTCACCAGGGTTAGCTACTACCTAAATTTCATCTGTGGTGTGTGTGTGTATGTGTGTGTAGTTCCACATACACACACACACATGGATCATTCAGGAATGATCCATTTACCCTGATACACTTTGACAGTGAGCTGAGTTTAGTCTCAAAACAAAAAGTATCTCAGAATGACTTGAAATTCACCATCATAATAGTCTTCATCGTCCTGAACAAGGATCTGTTGAAAATATTTGGAAATCTCTTAAGGAATAATTTTAATGAATTTTTGAATTTTAAGAAATTATCCATTTGTCCTGTCCCATACACACAGACACACACGCATACACACATGCACATACATACACACATGCACATACATACACACATGTACACAGAGCAATATGCGCTTATTGAGAACGCTGCAGGTACACATACATACACACATACGTACACACATACATACACACACACAGACGTACACACATACAAACATACATACACACATACACACACACACATACATACACACACACATACACACATACGTACACACACACATACACACAGATACACACACACTGGACAGGTGTGTTCTGTCTGAACAGTGACATCACTTCCTGTACAGGTACGACCATGTCAAACTTTCAAACAGAGGAGGTGGGGGAGGAGCTTCAGAGAATCCAGGAGGTGAAGGAGGAGGAGCTGGGGGTGGGGCTTCAATCAGAGGCGGAGTGAAGAAGAACCTGGTCCTCAGAGACAGGGGTGAGACACACGCACACACACACAGACACACACACACTCACACACATGTGTATAACCTGTGACCTCTGACCTCAGGGATGCCTGCAGACAGGAAGTTTGGCGCTCCAGCTGACAGTGTGTGGTCAGACGCCGCGGCCGCTGCTCCTCAGTCTTATGTGGACGCCATCAGGACGGGTCTGGACGCCTCAGTCAAAGACCAAGGTTGGACAAAGTGTCCTCTGATTGGCTCATAGCTGTCATGACATCATCATGATGTAATACGTGTTATCTCTCTAGTTATTCCCCCAGTGGGCGGGGCTTCCCAGGACCTCCCCCAGCTGTGTCCGTATGCTGCAGCAGGACAGTGTTTCTATGGAGACAACTGTACGTATCTCCATGGCGACCTGTGTGATGTCTGCAGGCGACAGGTGCTCCACCCCCATGACCCTGAGCAGAGGAGGAGGCACGAGAAGGTGTGTGTGTGCGTGTGTGTGAGTGTGTGTGTGAGTGTGTATGAGTCTGTGTGTGTGTGTCTCTCTGTATGTGTGTGTCTCTGTGTGTGTGTCTAATGTCCTCATGTTTAAACCTGTCTCTCTGTCTCAGATGTGTCTCCTGCTCTTTGAAGCAGACATGGAGAAGGCCTTTGCAGCTCAGCTGAGTCAGGATAAGGTCAGTCTGCTGAGTCATGTTTGAGTCATGGTGTGTTTACTGAGTCGTGGTGTGTGTGACAGTTGTTGTCATGGTTCCACAGGTTTGCTCCATCTGTATGGAGCTGGTGGTGCAGAAGATCAACCCTTCAGAGCGGAGGTTCGGGATCTTGTCGTCCTGCTGCCACACCTTCTGCTTATCCTGCATCAGGAGGTGGCGCTGCACCAGGAACTTCAGCAACGTCATTGTCAAGTAAGGATCAGGGTCTGAAAGACCACAAAGGTCTGAGGTCTCTTGTGTCTCTGAGGTCTCTGAGGTCTCTGAGGTCTCTGAGGTCTCTGAGGTCTCTGGTCTCTGAGGTCTCTGAGGTCTCTGGAGTCTCTGAGGTCTCTGGTCTCTTGTGTCTCTGAGGTCTGAGGTCTCTGGAGTCTCTGAGGTCTCTGGTCTCTGAGATCTCTGGTCTCTGGTCTCTGAGGTCTCTGGTCTCTGAGGTCTCTGAGGTCTCTGTGGTCTCTGAGGTCTCTGAGGTCTCTGGTCTCTGAGGTCTCTGGTCTCTGAGGTCTCTGGTCTCTGAGGTCTCTGGTCTCTGGTCTCTGGTCTCTGGTCTCTGAGGTCTCTGGTCTCTGAGGTCTCTGAGGTCTCTGGAGTCTCTGGAGTCTCTGTGGTCTCTGAGGTCTCTGAGGTCTCTGGTCTCTGAGGTCTCTGTGGTCTCTGAGGTCTCTGGTCTCTGAGGTCTCTGTGGTCTCTGAGGTCTCTGGTGTCTGTGGTTTCAGGTCTTGTCCCGAGTGTCGTGTCATCTCAGAGTTCGTCATCCCTTCCATGTACTGGGTCGAGGACCAGGACCAGAAGGATCACCTCATCGAACTCTTCAAATCCGGAGTCAGGTGAGTTCCGTGTGTCAGTAGCCACACCCACTTTGAGTTTTTCAGCCAATGAAATGGTAGAGATGATGTAAATGTTGACCGTGTCACTTCCTGTGTGTCGCAGTAAGAAGGCGTGTAAGTACTTCGACCAGGGTCGCGGTTCCTGTCCATTCGGAGGGAAGTGTTTGTATCTTCACGCTTTTCCAGACGGAACCCGTGCAGAACCAGAGCGGCCTCGGAAACAGCTGAGCGGAGAGGGCGGCGTGCGGGTCAGAGGCCACGCCCACCATATTGTTGAGTGGCAGTGGGAGGGGCTTAGTGTTGACGTCTTTGTGTTTGTTTCAGTTCATGAACAACGTTCGTCTGTGGGACTTCATCGAGGAGCGCGAGCAGCGCTCGGCTCCGCCCCTTCCCTCCCTGGATGATGACATCACAGAGCTGAGGGAGCTCTTCATGCAGATGTCAGGGCCGAGCCAGGAAGACCTGGAGACCCCGCCCACTCCGGAGCAGTAGAGACCACGCCCACTCCGGAGCAGTAGAGACCACGCCCATGTTTTGTGGAATCATGTGACCTGGTGTGATCATCATGAGTGATATTGATGTTTTATTTATAGTGTAAATAATCACGACATCACAGTGACCTCACAGTGTGACCTCACAGTGACCTCACAGTGTGACCTCACAGTGACCTCACAGTGCGACCTCACAGTGACCTCACAGTGTGACCTCACAGTGACCCTACAGTGACCTCACTGTGACCTTACAGTGACCTCACAGTGTGACCTCACAGTGACCTCACAGTGTGACCTCACAGTGACCTTACAGTGACCTCACAGTGACCTCACTGTGACCTTACAGTGACCTCACAGTGACCACAGTGTGACCTCAGTGTGACCTCACAGTGACCTCACAGTGTGACCTCACAGTGCGACCTCACAGTGACCCTACAGTGACCTCACAGTGTGACCTCACAGTGTGACCCTACAGTGACCTCACAGTGTGACCTCACAGTGACCACAGTGTGACCTCACAGTGACCTCACAGTGTGACCTCACAGTGTGACCTCACAGTGACTGAAGCTCAATAAAAAGCTGTAGATTGATGAACTCGATCAATGACGTCATCGTTCTTTCACATCATCAAACAGCTGTTTACAGACTGGTTAGTTAAGTGATAGTCTTATTTAGTCATGAACTAGTTAAGGATACTAGAGTTAGTTTGTGTTAAAAAGTAAATGTTATTTAGACATGGTTATGGTAGGGTTAATGGTAGATTATTATAGGTTAGTTTGGCTAGTTTGACTAGTTAAGGCTAGTTTGACTAGTTAAGGCTAGTTTGACTAGTTAAAGTTAGTTTGACTAGTTAAGGCTAGTTTGACTAGTTAAGGCTTTTTGACTGTTCAATGTTGAACAGTTTTGTTCTCCTTGAATGATAAAACTGCAAAAAGGACAGAGGACAGTGTCCTCACTGATGGACATGATGGTGTCTGAGGACAGACAGTGGACACTCTGTCCTCATCACTGCTCTCTGTCTCCTACAATCACTTTAATCCACTCAGAGGATTTAACTCCTCACAGAGTCAGAGAACAGGTGCTACACACACACACACACACACACACTCACACACTCACACACCAGGGGACAGGCTGTCAGTCTGCCGGACACCACAGGACAGAGACACACAGGGACAGACACACACACACACACACTCTCACTCACAGACACACACAGGGACAGACACACACACTCACACACACACACACACACTCTCACTCACAGACACACACCCTCACACACACAGGGACAGACACACACACTCACACACACACACACAGACTGAACCTCGTCCACAAACAGACGAGAGGACAGAGAAATGGGAGGAGTCTATGGAAAGAAGGTGAGTGTAGACCTTTGTGTGTGTGTGTGTGTGTGTGTGAGCGCCCCCTGCTGCTCAGGACCAGCCGGACACACTGAGGCCCATCACAGTTCTGTCAGACAGGTTCTGGTTCTGGTTTCAGGTTCAAGAGTTTATCTACGTCACATGATCACGTCTTTATCTACGTCACGTGAACGCGTCTTTATCTACGTCACGTATTCACGTCTCTATCTACGTCACGTGATCACGTCTTTATCTACGTCACGTGATCACGTCTTTATCTACGTCACGTGATCACGTCTCAATCTACGTCACGTGATCGCGTCTTTATCTACATCACGTGATCGCGTCTCTATCTACGTCACGTGATCACGTCTTTATCTACGTCACGTGATCACGTCTTTATCTACGTCACGTGATCACGTCTCAATCTACGTCACGTGATCGCGTCTTTATCTACGTCACGTGATCACGTCTATATCTACGTCGCGTGATCACGTCTTTATCTACGTCACGTGATCACGTCTTTATCTACGTCACGTATTCACGTCTCTATCTACGTCACGTATTCACGTCTCAATCTACGTCACGTGATCGCGTCTTTATCTACGTCACGTGATCACGTCTCTATCTACGTCACGTATTCACGTCTCAATCCACATGTGATCGCGTCTTTATCTACGTCACGTGATCACGTCTCAATCTACGTCACGTGATCACGTCTTTATCTACGTCACGTGATCGCGTCTTTATCTACGTCACGTATTCACGTCTTTATCTACGTCACGTATTCACGTCTCAATCTACGTCACGTGATCACGTCTCAATCTACGTCACGTGATCGCGTCTTTATCTACGTCACGTATTCACGTCTTTATCTACGTCACGTGATCGCGTCTTTATCTACGTCACGTGATCGCGTCTTTATCTACGTCTTTATCTCACTAACGTTAGTAAACCACTCACTCGCTCACACCAAAGTCCACTGGTCTTCTGCGGCCTCATGTGGTCACTTTGTGTCACTGCAGTCGATCAAACACTGAAGACATTGTAACTCAGTGATGAAGCAGCAGTGACACAAAGTGTCCACACGAGGCAGCAGAGGACACTTTTGTCCTTGTGTGTCTTCACAGAGAAACATCTCTATTATGGTCTGTCTTTGTTTCCATGGAGACCAACAGCTGTGATCTCTCTATTTTTAAATCAGTAGGCAACAGGTGGTGGGCGGGGCATAGGGAGGGGGCGGAGTCTGTCAGCATGAGCATGACACCATTTACTCTGTGTTCTGTTTATATGTTCTGTTTATATGTTCTTTATATGTTCTTTATATGTTCTTTATATGTTCTGTTTATATGTTGTTTATATGTTCTGTTTATATGTTCTGTTTATATGTTCTCTCTGTTCTTTATCTGTCTCTGTGTAATGTCTCTGTTTTTCCAGCAGAGGTCAGATGTTCAACTTTAACTTTCTCACAGAATCAAAGAAACAAAGCTTCATTCACCACAGACCAAAGACCCCCCCCCCTCATAGACCCCTCCTCACAGACCCCCCCCCCCTCACAGACCCCCCCCTCACAGCCCCCCCCCCCCCCCCTCAGTGAACACAGTGAAGGTCTTGTCACCATGTTGAAGCTGATGAATCGTCTCTTAGCAACAACACACAATCATTCAGTTATTCAGGAGGGAGAGGGGGAGAGGGGGAGGGGGGGGGGGCTGTGGTGAGAAAGAACATGAAAAACACATTTGAACTCAGGGGAGCTGCTGCTCTCTACTGCCTCCTGTGGACACTTTGTGTCACTGTGTGTGTGTGTGTGTTAACAAAGACGTGATCATGTGACTTTGTTTCTTCACAGAAGTCGTACGACGTCGACCATGAAGAAGAAGAAGAAGAAGAAGAAGAAGAAGAAGAACACGACTCTGTGACCAGAGGAAACAGCAGAGGTAAGTTTGTCTCTGAGGACACCGTCCTTCTGAGGACACGTCCCTCTGAGGACACGTCCCTCTGAGGACGCCGTCCTTCTGAGGACACATCCCTCTGAGGACACGTCCCTCTGAGGACACGTCCCTCTGAGGACACCGTCCTTCTAAGGACACGTCCCTCTGAGAACACCGTCCCTCTGAGGACAACGTCCCTCTGAGGACACGTCCCTCTGAGGACACGTCCCTCTGAGGACGCCGTCCTTCTGAGGACACGTCCCTCTGAGGACACGTCCCTCTGAGGACACGTCCCTCTGAGAACACCGTCCCTCTGAGGACACGTCCCTCTGAGGACACCGTCCCTCTGAGGACACCGTCCTTCTGAGGACACAGTCCCTCTGAGGACACGTCCCTCTGAGGACACAGTCCTTCTGAGGACACGTCTCTCTGAGGACACGTCCCTCTGAGGACACAGTCCTTCTAAGGACACGTCCCTCTGAGGACACCGACTGATTGAAGGCCATGAAGGTCAGGTCAGGTCAAAGGTCAACGAAGCATCATCACAAACTGCCCTCTGAATCACACCTGCTGTTGTAGCCACAACTGAGGTTCTCATGGTCTGAGGTTCTCAGGATTAGATGTTCTAATGGGTCAGATGATCTCATGATTCTGAGGATCTTGGGGATCTGGGTCTCCCCCCTCCTCAGCAGGGAAATGCTGAATCTGTTGCTCAAAGAAAACTCAAAGTGAAGTGAAGCATGGTGGGAAATGAGGAGGAGGAGGAGGAGGATGAAGAGGAGGAGGGGGAGGGGGAGGAGGAGGGGGAGGGGGAGGGGGAGGGGGAGGGGGAGGAGTCTCAGTGCTCGTACAGAGAACATAACGAGTCACAGACGAGAACACATGAGGATCTTCAAGATCAGAACTGGATCAGATGGATGTGAAGTCTGGTAAGAGAGTGTGTGTGTGTGTGTGTGTGTGTGTGTGTGTGTGTGTGTGTTTTCTGTCATAAACATGTCGTCCTCATAGAGACCTAAACCTGGTCCTAATGAAGAAGTTTAATTTAAGATTTGAACTGTTGTTGTTGTTAAAGTTAGTGATAGTTATTAACTGGTTATGATTAGAGTTAATGTGTGGATCTGGTTTAAAAGATGTGGTTCTGGTTCTGAATGTGTGGTTCTGGTTCTGAAGGGGGTCTGAGGTTCTCAGAAAAGTCTGGTTCTGGTTCTTTAGGTTTGGTTCTTTAGATGTGGTTCTGGTTCTGGTCTGGACACGCCCACCTTCATGCTGATGTCATCATGTGTAAAGTGGTTGCAGCGCCCCCCAGTGGAGACAGTGTTCCCCTCTCACCTCTGTCCTCATGTCTTCAGCCTCAGCGTATGGAGACATGCATCAGCATCGGACTGAGGACGTCCACAGACCGTCCACAGTGTCCAGATATGTCCTCCAGCCAGAGGACGAAGACCTCATCAAACCCAAGAAACTGGTGAATCCAGTCAGAGCTTCAAGGACTCACAGAGACCTACACCAAGAGCTGATGAGCAGCTGCAGGTCAGAGGGACACTGGGGACACTGGGGACATCAGGGACACTGGGGACATCAGGGACACTGGGGACATTAGGGACATCAGGGACATTAGGGACATCGGGGACACTGGGGACATTAGGGACATCAGGGACACTGGGGACATCAGGGACACTGGGGACATTAGGGACATCGGGACACTGGGGACATTAGGGACATCGGGGACACTGGGGACATTAGGGACATCGGGGACACTGGGGACATTAGGGACATCGGGGACATCAGGGACACTGGGGACATCAGGGACATCAATCTGAGGACATGTTTAAATGAGGATAAATGACTTTGTGAAGACATGAAGTGTAAGATTTGAAGACATTTGAGAACTTTTAAAGAGACTTCTTAAAGTGTGGTTTGAAGACACACACACACACACACACACACACACACACACACACACACACAGATGATGGTTTGATGAGAACACAGCGCCCTCTGCAGGATGAAACACAAACTGTTTCCCTGTCAGGACCAGTAGACCTCATAGAGACCAAAACCTGGTCCTAATGAGGTCTGAACCTCATTAGTGAGGTACTGGTTTAAGTGATAGTTATAAACTGGTTAGTGATAACTGTGTGTGTGTGTGTGTGTGTGTGTGCGTGTGTGTGTGTGTGTGTGTGTGTGTGTGTGTGTGTGTCCAGAGACAGTGTGTGTGTCAAACCTGAGCTCCAGAGAGTCCTTGAGAACAGGAAACGAGATCAGCTGATCAAACACAGGAAACAGGAAGAGGAAGCACACAGGAAGATCTCACCTCTGGAGGCGGAGCTACTGAAGAGACACAGGAAGCTGGAAGAGGAGGTGACACACACACACACACACACCTGTCTTGTGTCCTTGTGTCCTCGTGTTCTCGTGTCCTCATGTCCTCCTTGCCTTGTGTCCTCATGTCCTTGTGTCCTCATGTCCTTGTGTCCTCATGTCCTCATTTCCTTGTGTTCTCATGTCATGTTCTCATGTCCTTGTGTCCTCATGTCCTTGTGTTCTCATGTCATGTTCTCATGTCCTTGTGTCCTCATGTCCTTGTGTCCTCATGTCCTTGTGTTCTCATGTCATGTTCTCATGTCCTTGTGTTCTTATGTCCTTGTGTCCTCATGTCCTCGTGTTCTCATGTCCTTGTTTCCTCATGTCCTCATGTCCTCATGTCCTCATGTCCTCATGTCCTTGTGTCCTTGTGTCCTCATGTTTTCATGTCCTCATGTCCTTGTGTCCTCATGTCCTTGTGTCCTCATGTTTTCATGTCCTCATGTCCTTGTGTCCTCATTTCCTCATGTCCTCATGTCCTTGTGTCCTTGTGTCCTCATGTTTTCATGTCCTCATGTCCTTGTGTCCTCATGTTTTCATGTCCTCATGTCCTTGTGTCCTCATGTCCTTGTGTCCTCATGTTTTCATGTCCTCATGTCCTCATGTTCTCATGTCCTCATGTCCTCAGATGGAGAAAGAGCAGAAGACGGAGGAGAAAAACCTGAAAGCTCCAGAATTTGTCAAAGTCAGAGAGAATCTGAGACGGACGTCCTTTAAAGACGAGGACGAGGTGTAGAGGGACAGTCTGTCTGTCCTACAGGAGGACAGTGGACACAGAGACGAGCTGTCTGTGGACAATCTAATGACTAACCCTGAGGACACCCTGAGGACACGCCTGAAGAGTCTCTGGATCAGAGGACATGGTCTCATGGTCCGTCCTCATGAGGACAGACCACATGAGGACAGACAGTGAACTTGTCTCTGGTCACATGGACGTGTCCCTCTTCGATGACATCACTAATGACATCATTACCTGGCGTTTGATGCTAATGACGAGATCATCAATGACGTCCACGTCCACCAGAGGGCGACGTGGGACACGTTTCATCATGTTCAAATTCAGACTAAAGTGAATGTAATAACATTAGTGACATAGAGAGCGCCCCCTGCTGCTGAGAACCAGGGTCTTTATCTCACTGCTGTGAGCTGTGATTGGTTCTCAGCAGCAGGGGGCGCTCTGTGCTGACCATGTTATAATAATGTATAGAGAAATAATAAAACGATAATATAAAAGACTAAACCTATGTTTAATCTTTAATTAGCGCCAGTGAAAACAAAGGGACTGAGCTAATGCTAATGCTACATTAAAGGTTCATGTCACTGTAGATTCTCACCAGCAGGTGTCGCTCTTCTTATTTTTCCTGACACACAGTTCAGTTCAACCGGAAACTTTTTTATATTTTTAAAACAATAAAAACATTCTTTATTTGAGTTTAATTTAAAAACCTTCTTCTTCTTTTTGTTCGCTGCGTTCAGTCACGTGACCGAGTCCATCGTGTTTGTAGGTTTTATTTTGAAAATCTATCCGGAAGCTTCAGTTGTTGTTTCCCGCTGACTTGACACCGGATGTCGGGAACAGAGACCGTCGTTCAGGATCGTGATCAGCGACCGGCGTCAGGAGCCGGATCCGCCTCGTACAGCTTTGTTTACCGTCAACAGAGGCGGTCACAGCGGCCTGGGTGTGAGGATCCGGACCAGACCAGACCAGACCAGACCAGACCGAACCGGACCAGAGTCCGCAGTCTCTTCCTGTGTTTGAGCGTCAGTTGACGGCGTCGATCAGAAAGTGAATCGCGGTAAAATGGCTCCCTCCTCCCGCCGCCGGCGACCTTAGACCCGCAGAGAGGTAAGAACCGCGGAGTGAGACGTTTTTTAGCCGAGACTGAGGCTTCAGGTCCGGCCTCTCTCTGTGGACCTCTGCCTCTCTGTGGAGGTCAAACCGAAGTCCGGTCAGAAAAAAGAGCGTTTAAAGAAAACCGTGTAGTGACAGCGTCGTGTTTGTGTCACCACATTTGTGACGGACCTGGACGGACGGGGTTCGGGTTCCGGTGAGTTCGGCTCACAGATGGTGGACCTGCAGCAGGTGTTTACGGCAGGTTTAGGTCCATATTAACGGGATGGTGGTGCTGGGAGTGAGGAAAAGAAGCTGTTATAATAAACATGATAGTTTTTATTTAAGTTATTATATTAATGAGATGGTTGTTGTAAATGAGGACGAGTTTAAGTTCGGAACGTGTTCTGTTGACAAACACAGTCACGTGGTTTAATACGTCACAAATGTCCTATGTTTATGTGCTCAAACGTTAAAACGTTATATTTTTGAATGGGGTTTGGTTGAGTGGATTATTCTCACTTCACCTGCGATTAATTATGACGTCATTCACCTGCTTCTGTGTCTGCGCACTTCCTGCACCTGGTAATGACGTCACATGCACCTGTCTCAGCTGAGTGAAAACAAAAGTGATGTCACTGACGGGAAAGGTCATGTGACTCGCCTGACTCCGCCCTGTACCTGACTCCGCCCTGTACCTGACTCCGCCCTGTTTGGGTCACATGTTAAACTGGTTGATCTGTTTGTCTTCTGTCCTCTGTCGTCTGCTCAGCAGGTCCATGTGTCCTCGCCGTTAAGCTCCTCCCCCGGCCGCGGTGATGTCAGAGGCTCAGACCCAGAAGGAGTCCAGGTCTGAGGCGGGTTGGGGTCTGGAGTCTCTGGGTCTCAGTCAGAAGGAGCTGGTTCTGGCCGAGGCTCTGCAGATGGAGTACGACGCTCTGTCGCGGCTCAAACACGACAAAAGTGGAACAGGAAGCAGAACTGAAGCGCCCGGTCAGACCGGCCCCGCCCCCAACCAGCCTGGCCCCGCCCCCACAGGAGAGGACCAGCTGAGACCGCCGTCTGGACCGGAGTCCTCCCTGAACCGGCCTGGAGTCTCCCAGGCTCCCCCTCCCATCCCAGCCCGGACCCTCCCCCCTCAGGGAGTCAAAGAGTCTCTGCTGATCCTGGAGAGTCCAGAACCCGTCAAGGTCCAGGACCTTTCAGCCTCTGGTCTCGGTGACTCGCATGGATCTGGATCAGGGTTTCTCTCTAAAGGACTCTCCTGGTTTCCAGACGACGTGCCGCCCGCCGTCCCTCCCCGGAACCCCATCCCTCCCTCCTCAGGCTCAGAGAACCCCGCCCTTCCTCCTCGAGGCTCCGCCCCTCCCCGCAACATCAACCTGTTCACGCCGGACTTGGACACGCCCAAAGTGATGTCATCAGAGCTGAACACGCTCAGTGGGAGGCGGCCTCCAGGTCGCAGGGTCAACGGGGACCAATCAGGAAAGCCTGTGGCTCGGAGTAAGACCCTCCCCCCTCAAGTCCCGCCCAGAACCCACATCTCTGTTCCCAAGAGCAACAGGAACCAGCGCAGAGTTTCTGCCGACCCAGTAAGAACCAGCTAACTCAAGTCTAGATAACCTCAGGTTTAACTGCAGGGTTAACTTCAGGTTCAAATCTGGATTAAGTCAAGTTTAACTTCAGGTTTAAGTCTGGTTTGACTGTGATTGTTCAGCTGTCCTCTGATTGGTGGTCTTTGATTGACAGGTGTATGTGTGTTTGATTGACAGGTGTATGTGTGTTTGATTGACAGGTGTATGTGTGTTTGATTGACAGGTGTATGTGTGTTTGATTGACAGGTGTCTCTCAGATCCAGGATCAGTGGTTTTGGTTATGAACTGTTTCAAGTTTCAGAAGAAAGAGACGAGGAGGCGGCGGCTTTCTGTCACATGATGGACGTGTGAGTGACACACACACACGCACACACACACACACACAGAAACACACATTCTTGTACTTGCTGCATACTGAGGACCGGGTAAAAGAGCTGACAAAGTGAGGACCAGCATTTCCACTTTATAAATCAACACAATTACAAATATCTACTTATATATAAAATTTGACCGAAAATGTGACAAAAACGTCATACTATACTGTCATCCAAAAAAAGTTTTGGACAAAAAATGTTTTTTTGAAAAAAATTTGACCCAAAATTTTTGGTCCAAAATTTGAAAAAAAAATTGGACCCAAAATGGTTGGTCCAAAATTTGAAAAAAATGTGAAAAAAAAATTGATGCAAAATTTTTGGTCCAAAATTTGAAAAAAAAAATTGGACCCAAAATGTTTGGTCAAAAATTTGAAGAAAAAAATTGACGCAAAATTTTTGGTCCAAAATTTGAAAAAAAAAATTGGACCCAAAATGTTTGGTCAAAAATTTGAAAAAAAAATTGACGCAAAATTTTTGGTCCAAAATTTGACAAAAATAGTCATACTATACTATGTCGTCCAAAATTTTAGTTTTTTTTTTTTTTTGACAAACAGAGTAAAGCATGTTGTAGCAACCTAAGGAAGTGATTTCAATGAAAACAAAGTGAGGACCGACCAAAATGTCCTTACTCCGTAAAAATGTCCTTACTTTGTTGGTTAAAAACCCTCACTGGTCCTCAGTATGGCGCAAGTACAAGAACACACACACACACACACACACACACACACACACACACACACACACACACACTCTCATGTCTCCTCGTGTCTCCAGGTTACGATCGGCGTATCCGTCCAGTGACCGGTCAAAGAACCCTGGCTTCATGTGGTCTCCTGTGGTGGGTGAGGAGGAGCTGGTTCAGGTTCAGGGTCAGGTTCAGGTTCAGGATCAGGGTCTGGTTCAGACTCAGACTCAGACCCAGGGTCAGGGTCTCAGTGTGAAGGTGACCATCTTCAGCGAGCTCTTCAGAGAACCTCTGAGCTTCTCGTGTGACAGCTCGTCCACCATGGACCTCCTCATCTATCAGACTCTGTGTTACTCTCAGGAGGATCTGGATCATCTGGACGTGGACCTTTATCTTCTCAAGGTCCTCGGTCATCACGAGTTCTTCAACAAGTGAGTGAGACAGGAAGTCGCTCAGGAGGAGTTTTCAAAATAAAAGTCTGAGTTTCTGTTTGTCAATGCTAAAACACAACCCTACACTTTTCAAAATAAAAGTCTGGAGACGTGTGTTTGTCAAGTGTTAGGACTGATTATAGTTTACACACACACACACACACTGCAGCTGTGTGTGTGTGTGTGTGTGTGTGTGACTAAACTTCCTGTATTGAAACAATAACAGTTATTATCTGTTTCCTTCAGCTGCTTCATCTGAGAGACAATGACTCTAACTGTCTGTCTCTCTCTCTCTATCTGTCTGTCTCTCTGTCTGTCTGTCTGTCTCTCAGCTCTCAGACTCTGTCTTCTGTAGAGTTTGTCCATCAGTGTCTTAAGTTTGACGAGGACGTCCGTCTGGTCCTCGTTAAGAGATCAGAGATCAACACAGAGCTGTCCCGCACGGTCTGACACACACTCACACACACACACACAGACTCACACACATACACACATACCCCCCCCCCCCCCCACACACACACACACACACACACTCACAGGTGATTGACACATTGTCTTGTTTGACAGACAGAGGACGATGTCTCCGTGTCCTCCATGAATCACTGTATCCTGCTGCAGGAGCGTCCAATCAAACAGACCGTCACCAGGTGAGGGGCGGGGCCTAACTGTGAGACACACTTTTATAAACCAAAGACTGTGACTTTATGTTTACACTGTTGTTGTTTATGTTTACACTCTGTTGTTGTTGTTTATGTTTACACTGTTGTTGTTTATGTTTACACCCTGTTGTTGTTGTTGTTTATGTTTGCACTCTGTTGTTGTTGTTTATGTTTACACTGTTGTTGTTTATGTTTACACTCTTTTGTTGTTGTTTATGTTTACACTGTTGTTGTTTGTTTACACTGTTGTTTATGTTTACACTCTTTTGTTGTTGTTTATGTTTACACTGCTGTTTATGTTTACACCCTGTTGTTGTTGTTTATGTTTACACTGTTGTTGTTTACACTCTGTTGTTGTTTACAGAGAGGCTCTGACTCTGTTGTTGTTGTTTACACTCTGTTGTTGTTGTTTACACTCTGTTGTTGTTTACAGAGAGGCTCTGACTCTGTTGTTGTTGTTTACACTCTGTTGTTGTTGTTTACACTCTGTTGTTGTTGTTTACACTCTGTTGTTGTTGTTTACACTCTGTTGTTGTTTACAGAGAGGCTCTGACTCTGTTGTTGGACACCTTTCATAATGAAGCTGAGTGTTTCCTGCTGTCAGAGGTAAATCACATGACCACGTCTTCTGAGGACAAAGTGTCTTCTGTCCCAGTCTAACCTCGTCTTCCTGTCCTCTGTCTCTGGAGGCGGAGCTACTGTCCCTTCACGTGGAGCGTCTCGTCCAGTCGGTCAAAGCGCTCGTTAGCTCGTTAGCTGCCGTGGAAACGCCTGATGTGACCTCTGCCCTCAGCCAGCTCCCAGCATGCCCCTGTCGTCTGCAGCCCAAAGTCCTGAAGGTGAGGACAGGAGACACATGTCCACAGCCCTGACCTTTGACCCTGAAATAACACAAGTCATCACCACCTAGTGGTGGGAAGTCATAAATCATGTCTGTGCTCTGTCTGTGCTCCCAGGATGCATCAGTGCTGTCTGTCAGAGAGAACAGAGGTCAGTACACGCACACACACACACACACACACACACAGTGATGGGACACATTCTGACTCCGCCCCCTTGTTTCACAGAGAAGGTGGTGGAGAAGCTGACGGCGGCCATCTTGGATCTGGTGGAGTTGTACTGCAGCACGTTTAACGCTAACTTCCACACAACGCCACAGAGTCACTGTCACACAGCGCCGGTGCAGGAGGCGGGGCTTGTCACCAGCGTGCTGTCATTCAACGTGTACGCCGCCCACAGGATCCCCATCACCTGGGCAACCAGGTACACACACACACACACACACACGTTGATTGAAGAATCAGAAATCAAAAGCTTCAAAACGATCAATAATCACACTCATGAGGAGGAGGAGTTACAGATTTGAGTGGACACGCCCACTTCGCTGTGACACATTTTGTGTGTGTGTGTGGTCATACTGAACCATGTCTCTGTGCTGCTCTCTGATTGGTCAGTTACGAGGGCTTCTTCCTGTCCTGCTCTCTGACTCATGGAGGGGCGGAGCTCTGTGCGCCGCAGCACACCAGCAAACAGAGTGTGAGTAAACACCTGTTCCACCTGGTGCTGTGGGACCAGAGGCTGTGTTTCCCTGTGCAGATCAACCAGCTTCCTCGAGAGGCTCAGCTCACCGTCACACTGTTCGCCAGCGCTCTGCCTCCCCCTGGAGGAGCGGAGGAGAAGGGCAAGCAGCGCCGCAGCATGGAGGCTCTGGGCTGGGTCACCATGCCACTCTTCAACTTCAGACAGTGAGTCATGTGACGCTGGGACACAGGAAGTCCCTCCCACAATGCTTCATGCTAAGCTACTTCCAAGCTAAGATATTTCCAGTCTTTATGCTAACATTAGCTGTTTCCAGTCTTTATGCTAACATGAGCTGTTTCAGTCTTTATGCTAACATTAGCTGTTTCCAGTCTTTATGCTAACGTTAGCTGTTTCCAGTCTATGCTTTTCGATCTTTATGCTAATGTTAGCTATTTCCAGTCTTTATGCTAACATTACCTGTTTTCAATCTTAAGGCTAACATTAGCTATTTCCAGTCTTTATTCTAACATTAGCTGTTTTCAGTCTTTATGCTAACATTAGCTGTTTCCAGTCTTTATGCTAATGATAGCCGTTTCCAATCTTTGTGCTAACATTAGCTGTTTCCAGTCTTTATGCTAACATTAGCTGTTTTCAGGCTTTATGCTAACATTAGCTGTTTTAGTCTATATGCTAATGTTAGCTGTTTCCAGTCTTTATGCTCACATTAGCTGTTTTCAATCTTTATGCTAACATTAGCTGTTTTTAGTCTTTATGCTAACGATAGCTGTTTCCAGACTTTATGCTCACATTAGCTAACTGTCACACACAGAAAGGAAATGACAAATTGAGGTGTGTGTGTGTGTGTGTGTGTGTGTGTGTGTGTGTGTGTGTGTGTGTGTGTGTACAGTGTCCTGACATGTGCCAGGAAGTTACTGGGCCTGTGGCCTTCGACCCCGGGCAGGAGTGGAAACGCCCGCACAAGTTCACCAAACTTCAGTCAACCAGACAGTGTGATAGTGCAGGTACACACACACACACACACACACACACACATTATGTTTGTTAGCTGATGTTGCTAATGCTCAGCAGAGTGTGTGTGTGTGTGTGTGTCTCAGGTGGACTTCCCCACCTCGTCCTTTGAGATCTTCTTCAGTACTCCTCGTCCTGCAGACTTCTGTCCTCAGTACGTCTTCTCCAGACTGGACTCCATCAGTCAGGTCCAGCTGCAGGACGTCCTGCACAAGAAGTCCTTCTTCTGGTCAGAGACGCACACACAGACACACAGACACACACACACACACGCACACACAGACACACAGACACACAGACAGACACACACAGACACACACGTGGTTAGCATTAGCATTAGCCTGTGGTCTTCCTGCTGCTCACAGGCTGACCGTGGACGATAAGCGTCTCCTGTGGGAGAAGAAGGCCTTCTGTCAGCACGAGAGTGCAGCTCTGCCTCTGGTCCTGGCCAGCGCCCCCTGCTGGCAGTGGGCGTGTCTGCCTGAGATCTACGCCCTGCTCAGACAGTGGGCGTGTCTGGGTCACCTGGACGCCCTGGGACTCCTTCACGCCTCGTACGTCCTCGTCCACTGAGACTCACCTGAGCGTCAGAGGTTGTGACATCTGACATCATCATGGTGTGTGTGTGTGTGTGTGTGTGTGTGTGTGTGTGTGTGTGTGTGTGTGTGTGTGTTTGCGTCTGCGTGTGTGTTTGCGTCTGCGTGTGTGTGTGTTTCAGGTTTCCTGACCAGGAGTTGAGGAGGACAGCGGTCCAGTGGATGGACTCCATCTCTGACCCAGAGCTGCTGGACTTCCTGCCTCAGCTGGTCCAGGTAAAGATCTGTGTGTGTGTGCGTGTGTGTGCGTCTGTGTGTGTGTGTGCGTCTTTGCGTCTGTGTGTGTGTCTGCTGAGGGCCACGTTAAAGAGGTTATTTTATTGTGTTAGATCTGAAATAAACTGTGTGTGTTCATATGTGCGTGTGTCCCTGTGTTTTTCTATGTGTGTGTGTGTGTGTCTGTCTGTGTGTGTGTGTGTGTGTCCCTGTGTGTCCCTGTGTGTCCCTGTGTGTGTGTGTGTGTGTGTGTGTGTCTCTGTGAGTGTGTGTGTGTGTGTGTGTGTCTCAGGCGGTGAAGTACGAGTGTTACCTGGACAGTTCTCTGGTCAGGTTCCTCCTCAGACGTTCCATTGGAGACATCCGTGTGTGTCACTCTCTGTTCTGGTGAGAACCGTCTTCACACACAGGAAGTGACACAGGAAGTGACGGCTTTAACTTCCTGTGTGTCATTGTTTGTGTGTTTGTGTGTGTGTGTCAGGCTGCTGAAGGACAACCTCCAGGACAGTCAGTTCAGTGCTCGCTATCAGCACCTGCTGGCCGCTGTGCTGTGCTGCGCCGGCCGAGGCCTGAGGGAGGAGTTTGAGCGTCAGTGTTGGCTCGTGAACGTCCTCACGAAGGTCGCTCACAGGGTCAGAGACGCTGCTCTGTCCAGCAGACAGGTGAGGAGGACACAGCGCCACCTGCTGGACACCTGTGCTCATGTCATGGACATGATGGGATGTTTGTGCTCAGTGTGTCCTCAGAGACGCTCTGGAGGAGATGAAGCAGTTCTTCACAGTGAACAGCAGCTGCAGACTTCCTCTGAACCCGGCGCTGCTCGTCAAGGGAATCAACATCCAGGTACAGAACCAGAACCAGAACCTGGACCAGATCCCTCTGGTTCTGCAGACCACCATGTGGGCGGGGCTTCAGCTTGTGCTTTCCTTTGACAGTCATGCTCCTTCTTCAACTCCAACGCTGTTCCTCTGAAGCTCTCCTTCCAGAACCTGGATCCTCTGGGGGACAACGTCAACGTCATCTTCAAGGTAAAACCTGAACCCTGCGCCATGTCCTCAGGACGACCTCTGACCTCTGACCTCTGACCTCTGACCTCTCTGTGTGTCCAGTCAGGAGACGACCTGCGGCAGGACATGCTGACTCTGCAGATGATCCGCATCATGAACAAGATCTGGATCCACGAGGGTCTGGACATGAGGATGGTCCTCTTCAGATGTTTCTCCACTGGCAGAGGACGAGGTGAGTGCGTGAGTGTGTGTGTGTCAGGGATGGTGGAGATGATTCCTCGTGTGTGTGTGTGTGTGTGTGTGTCAGGGATGGTGGAGATGATTCCTCGTGTGTGTGTGTATGTATGTGTGTGTGTGTGTGTCAGGGATGGTGGAGATGATTCCTCGTGTGTGTGTGTGTGTGTGTGTGTGTGTGTGTGTGTATGTGTATGTGTGTGTGTCAGGGATGGTGGAGATGATTCCTCATGTGTGTGTGTGTGTGTGTGTGTGTGTGTGTGTGTGTATGTGTATGTGTGTGTGTCAGGGATGGTGGAGATGATTCCTCATGCTGACACTCTGAGGAGGATCCAGGTTGAACATGGAGTCACAGGATCTTTTAAAGATGGACCTCTTGCTGAGTGGCTCCTCAAACACAACTCTACTGATGAGCAGTACGATAAGGTAACACACATAAACACACACACACACACACACACAGCAGTGTCAGTCAGGTAACTGTCAGGTGTGTGTGTGTGTGTGTAGGCTGTGGAGAACTTCATCTTCTCGTGTGCAGGCTGCTGCGTGGCCACCTACATCCTGGGAATCTGTGACCGACACAACGACAACATCATGTTGAAGACGACTGGTCACATGTTCCACATCGACTTTGGAAAGTTCTTAGGCCACGCCCAGATGTTTGGAAACATCAAGAGGTGAGAGGATGAAGATGATGATGAAGATGATGGTGATGATGATGGTGATGATGATGATGATGATGATGGTGATGATGATGATGATGATGAAGATGATGGTGATGATGATGATGATGATGAAGGTGATGATGATGATGATGATGAAGATGATGATGGTGATGAAGATGATGGTGATGATGGTGATGAAGATGATGGTGATGATGATGATGGTGATGATGATGAAGATGATGGTGATGCTGACACGATGATGATGATGGTAATGATGATGATGAAGATGATGGTGATGCTGACACATGATGATGATGGTGATGATGATGGTGATGGTGATGAAGATGATGGTGAAGATGATGATGATGGTGATGATGATGAAGATGATGATGATGGTGATGATGATGAAGATGATGATGATGGTGATGATGATGAAGATGATGGTGATGCTGACACACGATGATGATGATGATGATGATGATGATGTCATCACTGTCCCTGCAGAGACCGCGCCCCCTTCGTCTTCACCTCAGACATGGCGTACGTCATCAATGGAGGAGAAAAACCTTCAAGTCGCTTCCATGACTTTGTGGATCTTTGCTGTGAAGCTTATAATCTGATCAGGAAACACACACATCTGTTCCTGAACCTGCTGGGACTGGTGAGACACACACACACACACAAACACACACACACACACACACGCACACACACACACACACGCACACACACACACACACACACACACACACACACACACACACACACACACACACACACACACACACACACACACACACACACACAAACACACACACACACACACACGCACACACACACACACACACATATCTCTTCCTGAACCTGCTGGGACTGTCTCTGTCTCTCAGATGTTGTCCTGTGGGATCCCTGAACTGTCAGATGTGGACGATCTGAAGTATGTTTACGACGCTCTGAGACCTCATGAGTCTGAGGCTGATGCTACTATGTACTTTACCAGGTACACACACACTCACACTCACACAAACTCGCACACACAGAGACACACACACTTACACACAGAGACTCACACTCACACACACTCACACAAACTCACACACACAGACACACACACTCACACACACACACTCACACACACAGACACACACTCACACATAAACACACTCACACACACACATTCTTGTACTTGCTGCATGCTGAGGACCGGGTTGCTGACAAAGTGAGGACCAGCATTTTCCACTTCATAAATCAACACAATTACAAATATCTACTTCATCAATGACAAAGAACTACTGGTTGCAGTACCATAATATGTCTGTAGGTGGAGCCCCAGAGCAGGAAGGGCTGGAAAACTTTTTTTTTTTGGTCCAAAATTTGACATAAACATCATACTATACTATATAATAATAATAATGCATTATGTCGTCCAAAATTTAAAAAATAAATTTGACCCAAATCTTTTGGTCCAAAATTTGAAAAACTGTCATACTATACTATGTCGACCAAATTTTGAAACAAATATGTTGGTCCAAAATTTGACAAAAAAGTCATACTAAACTGTCAAACTGTCTAAATTTTTTTTTAAATTGAGTATAGCATGCTAGCAAACTTTCTTTTGGGTCAAATTTTTTGTCCAAAATTTGACCCAAAAGGTTTTGTCCAAAATTTGACAAAAACGTCATACTATACAGTCATCCAAAAAAAAAATTGAAACAATTTGAGAAAAAATGTGAAAAAAAAATGTGAAAAAAAAAAAATTAAACATTTTTTAGAAAATCTTTTTTGAAAAAAAATTTTTAGAAAAAAAAAATGTGAAAAACTTTTTTGAAAAAAAAAACTGTGAAAAACGTTTTTGTAAAAAAAAATTTGGTCCAAAATTTGAGAAAAAGTCATACTATACTATGTCGTACAAAATGTATTTTATTTTTTTTTTGACAAATTGAGTATAGCATGTTATAGCAATCTAAGGAAGTGATTTCAATGAATACAAAGTGAGGACCGGCCAAAATGTCCTCACTTTGTAAAAATGACCTCACTTTGTTGGTTAAAAACCCTCACTGGTCCTCAGTATGCCACAAGTACAGGAACACACACACACACTCACACTCACACACAGAGACACACACTCCCTCTCTCTCTGTGATTGACAGGTTGATAACATGGCTCCTCCCTCTCTCTCTGTGATTGACAGGTTGATAACATGGCTCCTCCCCCTCTCTCTCTGTGATTGACAGGTTGATAACATGGCTCCTCCCTCTCTCTCTGTGATTGACAGGTTGATAACATGGCTCCTCCCTCTCTCTCTGTGATTGACAGGTTGATAGAGTCCAGTCTGTCCAGTGTAGCCACCAAAGTGAACTTCTTCATCCATAATTTGTCTCAGATGAAGTTCACATCTTCAGAGGAGAGAGAGACGCTGTCGTTCGCCCCCAGAGTTCACACCATGAAGAGTGACGGAGTGATCAGGAGTGTGTTCATCTGCACACACACACGCACACACAAGACCTATGTAAGTGTGTGTGAGTGATCAGGAGTGTGTTCATCTGCACACACACACACACACACACACACCTCAAACAAGACCTATGTGACTGTGTGTCTATGTGTGTGTGTGTGTGTCAGGTGTTCATGGTGAAGGTGGAGCGTGAACATCAGGACGTTCAGTTCGTCCAAAGAACATTTGAAGAGTTTCAAGAACTTCACAGTAAACTGAGACTGATGTTTCCATCATCTACACTGCCCAGGTACACACACACACACACACACACACACACACACACACACACACACTGATGTTTCCATCATCTACACTGCCCAGGTACACACACACACACACACACACACACACACACACACACACACACTGATGTTTCCATCATCTACACTGCCCAGGTACACACACACACACACACACACACACACACACACACACACACACTGATGTTTCCATCATCTACACTGCCCAGGTACACACACACACACACACACACACACACACACACACTGATGTTTCCATCATCTACACTGCCCAGGTACACACACACACACACACACACACACACACACACACACACTGATGTTTCCATCATCTACACTGCCCAGGTACACACACACACACACACACACACACACACACACACACACACACACACACACACACACACACACACACACACTGATGTTTCCATCATCTACACTGCCCAGGTACACACACACAGTTTGTCATGTGTTTGCCCCGCCCACAGTTTCCCCAGCCGGTTTGTGATTGGTCGATCTCGAGGTGAAGCGATGGCCGACAGAAGGAAAGACGAGCTCAACGGTTACATTTGGCACCTGATCCACGCTGACCCTGAGGTCACACAGGTCAGAGGTCATCACACACACACACACACAAACACCTGATCCACGCTGACCCTGAGGTCAAACAGGTCAGAGGTCATCACACACACACACACACAAACACCTGATCCACGCTGACCCTGAGGTCACACAGGTCAGAGGTCATCACACACACACACACCTGATCCACGCTGACCCTGAGGTCACACAAGTCAGGGTCATCACACACACACACACACACACACCTGATCCACACTGACCCTGAGGTCACACAGGTCAGAGGTCATCACACACACACACACACACCTGATCCACGCTGACCCTGAGGTCACACAGGTCAGAGGTCATCACACACACACACACACACACCTGATCCACACTGACCCTGAGGTCACACAGGTCAGAGGTCATCACACACACACACACACACACACACCTGATCCACACTGACCCTGAGGTCACACAGGTCAGAGGTCATCACACACACACACACACACAGGAAGCAGCAACAATAGTGATGAGTTTTACTTCATCAATAATCAAAGAACTGTTCACTGTGATCAATAATTGATGTGTGAGTGTGTGTGTGTGTGTGTGAGAGAGAGAGTGTGTGTGTGAGAGAGAGAGTGTGTGTGTGAGAGAGAGAGAGTGTGTGTGTGAGAGAGAGAGTGTGTGTGTGAGAGAGAGAGAGTGTGTGTGTGTGAGTGCTCTTGTATTTCTGTCAATAAATACTAAAAATGGTGGTGAAAACTATTCTTTGTGTTAAATTGTGATGGTGACTCAGAGTGTGTGTGTGTGTGTGTGTGTGTGGGGGTGTGTGTGTGTTTGTTTGTGTGTGTGTGTGTGTGTGTGTGTGTGTGTGTGTGTGTGTGTGTGTGTGTGTGTGTGTGTGTGTGTGTGTGTGTGTGTGTTACAGTGTGACCTGGTCTACACCTTCTTTCATCCTCTGCCCAGAGATGAGAGACCAGGAGCAACGAGCAGCAAACCAGCAGGTTAGCATTGGTTAGCATTGGTTAGCGTGAAAAATGAAGGGTGACGGTGATGATCCTCGGCGTTAGTGCAGACGTCCTCTGTACATGTTTGTAGTTTAGTGTGGTATAAAGTGTGTGTGTGTGTGTGTGTGTGTCTGTCTGTCTGTTACAGAGCTCTCCTGGGCTCCAGCTGCAGACTCTAATCTCGGTGAAATCAAACTCTCCATCTGCTACAAGAATGACAAACTCTTCATCATGGTCATGCACATACGAGGACTGGTGAGTGTGTGTGTGTGTGTGTGTGAGAGAGAGAGTGTGTGTGTGTGAGTGCTCTTGTATTTCTGTCAATAAATACTAAAAATGGTGGTGAAAACTATTCTTTGTGTTAAATTGTGATGGTGACTCAGAGTGTGTGTGTGTGTGTGTGTGTAGCAGCCTCTCCAGGACGGCACTGATCCAGATCCATATGTGAAGCTCTATCTACTTCCTGATCCTCAGAAGACGAGTAAGAGGAAGACGAAGGCAGCTCGACGCACCTGTAACCCCACCTACAACGAGATGGTACGCTCCACACACACACACACCTGTAACCCCACCTGCAACGAGATGGTACGCTCCACACACACACACACCTGTAACCCCACCTGCAACGAGATGGTACGCTCCACACACACACACACACCTGTAACCCCACCTGCAACGAGATGGTACGCTCCACACACACACACCTGTAACCCCACCTACAACGAGATGGTACGCTCCACACACACACACACCTGTAACCCCACCTACAATGAGATGGTACGCTCCACACACACAAACACAAACACACACACACACACATACACTCTCACTCTCTGATTGGATCATCAGCTGTAACAGGCTCCCATTGGCTGACAGCAGCTGTCAATCACTCTGGTGTCCTCTAAAGGTGAAGATATTTGCTGAAACTAGTGAGCGCCCCCTGGTGGCTAACTGCTGTGTCTGTGGTTGTACCTGCCGTATGCCCCGCCCACAGCTGGTGTACGAGCGAATCCCCCGCGGCGACCTTGAGCGGAGGCGGATCCACGTGCGTGTGTTGGCTGACGGAGCGTTCTGGGAGAACACGCTGCTCGCTCAGACCTTCATCCCCCTCAACGCGCTGCTTCCTGGGCAGCACTGGGTCGACTGGCACCCGCTGGGCCCCGCCCCCTCTGACTCCGCCCACTGATGCATTTAAAGAAAGAGCCCAAAGGTCACCTCATCATCTTCATCTTCATCATCGCAGAAAAATTCACTGAATGATTTTTAAATTAACACAAAACATGACTCTCTGACTCCGCCCACTGATGATGCAGCTGTGACATCATCAGACGCTCACTCAGCACTAATGCATGCTGGGAAATGGAAGAAGAAAAAATAGCTGCTTTATGACTTTTTTTTAACTCTCTGGAGTCCTTTTCCAAAACTTTCCAAAACTTTCCAAAACTTTCCAGGATGGAACTCATTCCAGTGACTTGAATCAAGGACAGTCAGGGGGCGTGGCCAAGGCTGAGGAGAATGGGTGTGGTCAGGGTGGTGCATTTTGATTGTGATGAATTGATTGTCTCATCTTGACCTTTGACCTCTGTCTGTATGCTGAAGATCATGTGACAGTCAGCTGATTAACTTTGTCTTTACACTGGACATGAAACGAGTTTTCTGTGATCACATGATGATCACATGATGATCACATGACTGAAGTCTGATCACAGGAAACATTCTCATGCAGGTGGAAAGGACACACACACACAGTTATTAACATCTACTGATTCATGTTTTTTATTATTTGCACTAAAAATAAACTTGAATTGAAGAATGTATTGTTGTGTGTGTCTGTGTGTGTGTTTGTGTGTGTTTGTGTGTGTCTGTGTGTGTGTGTGTAAACAGTAGGAACTATCTTTAGCTCAGGAAAGTGATTCCTGTCCAAATAAGGGACAGAGAAAACATGAGGACAGACTGAAGACCAGGTCCTGTTATAGACCAGACCACGTGTCCACAGAGACCTGAGACCAGGTCTACAGTCAATCTATGATCCACTTTGGTGCAGCTTGACATAAACAAACAGATCCATAGTGTGATAATAAATAAAATAGATCAAATTAACACATTCAAAAATTCAATCTAAAAAATCACAACAGTGTCTCATATAAGATGGACAATGTTAATGATTATAATTATCATTATTATTATTATTATAAATAACAGTGTCTCATATATGATGGACAATGTTAATGATTATTATAATGATTATAATTATCATTATTATTATCATTATTATTATTATTAGAATAAACAGTGTCTCATATAACATCAGAGTTGACAGAACATCACACGGTGTCTTATATAACGTCACGTGGTGACGTCAGTGCGTGTGTGCGCGTGTCTCCGCGGCAGTAACACGTTGACGGTCCCTCACTCAGTTTGGACGCTCGCGCACAGCCTGCTCTATGATACGGTCCCTGGACTTTCTGATGAAATCTCTGAGCGGAAGCGACGCGGCGCTAAAACATCACGTTTACAAACGAAACCGTGACTAAAGTGAAGCGAACCGAGTCAGACTGAGCCGAGACGGGACCGCAGAGACACACGGACCTGGTCTGGACCAGAACCTTTTGGATTAAACGTCGTTCTCCGGTGAACAGACCGTCAGACTAGCTGCTGCTGCTAACACAAGCTAACACAAGCTAACACAAGCTAACGTAAGCTAAGCTACTCTCCACTGTCCCGCCGCCTGAGCGCGGACACGAACCCGGGACCAAATGGCTCCAGTTTCATGTTCGTCCTCGGATCATGTTTCCCGCCTCGACGTGTCCACCGAACTGTCCACCGGGAAGAAGAGCGACCATCACCGCTGTCAGAGAGGCGTCGACGCCGCGGAGGACGCCCGGCTCCTGGGCGACATTTCCTGGTTTATGTGTGTGTGGTGACCGCAGTGAGCTCCAGTCCGTCTGAACACTGTTCTGGTTCAGTGGCGGATCCTGGTCCTGGTCCTGGTCCTGGTCCTGGTCCTGGTCCTGGTCCTGGTCGTGAACGTGGTTCTGTGTGTCAGAGACCTGCAGAGTCTCTGAGTGTGACAGCTGTCACAGAGACCCGGACCCGCCGTGGACCGGACTGTGTCCTTTAGCTTCACTTCATGTCTCATTCTTTATATTTAACCCTTTTGACTTGAGGACAATGTTCCGGAGTTTGACCGGTGAGGGACATGTCTCTGAGGGACATGTCTCTGAGGGACATGTCTCCGGCGGACGGAGCTCTTCCTCTCCGGCCGCCGCCCACGGAGTCGCCTCTGCCGGCCTGGTGAGTCAGGAAAGCTCGTGGATCGGGCTGCTCTCCGTGGTGTCCAGGCCCGCGCTGACTTTCCTGCAGAAATACCTCCCGGGCCGAACCCGAAACCCGGTCCCGGCTGACCCGGCAGTCCGCTGGTTCAGTGGACAATCTCAGCGCAGCTTCGCGGAGGAAGACGCGGATTTCATGAAGCAGCTGGACGCCATGATGCCGCCGCACGCCGGCGGGGCCGCGGTGCCGTGGATCACCGCCGACGCTCTGCGGGAGATCGGGATTGAAAGCGGGGAAGACGTGTCCCATCAGACCCAGGACGGGTTTGTGTCCTCAGCCCGGACTTTGCTGAGCCAGGTTCTGGTGAGCTCAGTGTCCCAGGAGGTTCGACCCTGGGTCACAGTGAGGGGCGGGGGCAGCAGGACGTGGTGGGCCAGTCTGTGGGGGGGGGAGGTGGACTCACCCAATGTGTCCTGGTCTGAGGACGGACTGCTTTGTCCTCAACAACAGAGGACGGAGACAAAAGACAGAAGCTCAGTGTTTGTCCAGAGCGGCGGTGAAGAGTGGACACTGAGAGAAACCACTGGACTCTCAGACCACAACAATGGACCTGACACAGTCCAGAACGTGGACGTGTCCCCGTCCCCCATCAGTGGACCTGACACAGTCCAGAACGTGGACGTGTCCCCGTCCCCCATCAGTGGACCTGACACAGTCCAGAACGTGGACGTGTCCCCGTCCCCCTTCAGTTCAGACCTGGACCACGGTTATTCCAGTCTGGAGGAGGAACACGTGCTCATGAGCCTCCTGCTCACGACCCCCAACCAAGAGCTGCAGGAGGTGGAGCCAACTGATGACGGCGCCGCGGCCCGCACAGACATGGGCGGAGACCCGTGTGAGGGCGGAGCCTCTTCATCAGCAGACACAGACGGGGAAGAACAACAACAGGAAATAGAGTCTGCAGAGGTGATGGCGGGCTCCGCCCCCCAGTGTCAGAACAAAGCCATTGCTTTCATTATGGGATGTCCCTGCAGCGATGACGAGGACAGCAGCCAATCAGAGGACAGCGACTCCAGTAATGACGATGATGATGGTTTTGACAGTGAGGGGTCGTCTCATCTGTCTGACTCCTCCTCCTCCTCCTCTGATGATGATGATGACTCTGATGAAGAGGCGGAGTCTGAGGGCGACGGCCTCTGGAACTCTCTCTGTAAAAGTCTGGATCCGTACAACCCACAGAACTTCACTGCTGCGCTGCACAGTGGACGCACACCGCCCATCACTGTCCCCGCCCCTACCCAGCCCAGCCCCGCCTCCTCCCCTGACCCCGCCTCTCCCCCTCGCTCCACCTCTGCAGCCCCGCCCCCTCTCACCTCCGCCCTCGACAGCTGGGACGACTCGACGTCGGCGAGCGAGGCGGACGAAGCAGAGAGCGTTCGTCTGTGGAGCTCGTTCAGCTCGTCTGATCCTTACAGTCCACTTCACTTCCAGGCTCCGCTCAGGACTCAAGGCTCCAGCAGGACCAAGAGGGCCCGCCAGACCCCCCAGACCCCCCAGACCCTCCAGACCCTCCAGACCCTCCAGACCCCCCAGACCCTCCAGACCCTCCAGACCCCCCAGACCCCCCAGACCCTCCAGACCCTCCAGACCCCCCAGACCCCCCAGACCCTCCAGACACCCCAGACCCTCCAGACCCACCAGACCCCCCAAACCCTCCAGACCCCCCAAACCCTCCAGACCCCCCAGACCCTCCAGACCCCCCAGACCCTCCAGACCCCCCCTCACCAGAGCAGGGAGGCCACACCTGAACACAGGAAGGAGGGGGAGGAGCGACTCGACAGCGGTTTCTCTGATCTGCCACGCCCCTCTGATCGGCCACGCCCCTCCACGCCGTCCAGCAACGCTAAGACAAAAAAGGTACGTTTGTGTCGTCACATGATCAAAGAAAAAACATCAGTACAATAATATGACAAACATGTTAGTGATGTTAGGGCGGGGCTAACTGACGTGAGGGCGGGGCTAACTGGTGTTAGGGCGGGGCCATGATACAATAGCGATGACGACCAGTCTCACCGAGAGCTGATTACTTATTATTATTATTATTGATTTATCATATATATTATTTATTACTTATTCACTTAACAGAACTTACGACAAACACTTAACTGAAGTTACGACAAACACTTAACTGAAGTTACGACAAAGTTATGACTCTGTGTTTTGGGGCGGGGCTTGAGTCACTGTCTGATGAATTGTTATTGAAGATGATGTCACTTCCTGTTCCTGTCAGGTGCGTTTCTGTGATGACGTGGAGGAGTTCTTCGCCAGCTGTGGGGAGGAGGAGGAGGAGGAGGAGGATCGCCGGGGCCCGTGGGAGGAGCTAGCCCGGGACCGTTGTCGCTTCCTGCGTCGCTGTCAGGAGGTGGAGCAGAGCATCTCCTACTGTCTGCAGCCGCACCACCGCCTCCTGGTGGTCAAACACCGCTATGTCCTCTATGGCCAGGAACAACCATAGACTGAACAAAGACTCACCTGTGAGGTCCTGGTCCTGGTCCTGGTCTCAGTGTTTCCTCATCATCACACAAACAAACAAACAAATGTCGCTGTCTTTTCTCGTCACTGATGGAGACGGTTCTAAAGAACTGGTCTGAACTGGTCTGAACTGGTCTGAACCAAAGTATCTGAAAGTGTCTGGGAAATGTGCCAAAACTAGCATGTATGCTAATTATGCTAACGTCGCTAGTGGAAAAAAAAGATTGAAGTGAGTCTGCCCTCTGGTGGTGAGGTCAGAACATCACACACACACGATAAGTGTAAGTATTGATTCATAAATACTTTGTAGTATTTGTATTGATCGTTAGTGTCAGTATTGATTCACCTGTGATCAATATCAGTGATCATGTTTGTTCTGATGATCAGTGATCGATGATCGATGAGTGATCATCAGATCATCGTTTCCACACAAACAGAAAATAAAGAAACTCTGGACAAAGTGGACAAAACCTCTGTCTTTAACTCTGATCAATAACTTGATTGATTATCATTTTCCAGGTTAAACATGAGTAGAAAACAGATTTTTTTTCTGCATGTTTTTATTCATGAGATGAAGAAACAGTTGAGATGAAGGTGGAGCTCTTCAGTCAGACAGCGCCACCTGCAGGCAGGAAGTCCTGTTCCATGGGATAAAAACAACACTTGAATGTGTGAAAATCAAGTTGTTGATTGTGTTGTGGTTGAATTCTCTGCTGTGTGTGAGCGCCCCCTGGTGGCTGTCAGACGCTTGTGTTGCTCCTCCAGCTCCACCAGCTGCTGCAGGTGTTTGATGTAGCTGATGGCGCCGCGCAGCGTCTCCACTTTGCTGAGTCGTTTGTCGTGACTCGGCAGATGATCTCTCAGTTTAGCGTAACCCTGATTCACGCACTTCACCCTCTGACGCTCGCGCTCGTTGCGTTTCTGGACGAACGCCGGCTCAAACGCACACTCGTAGACGCTGAAGTGGGCGTGGTGATGGAAGGGCGTCAGGTAAGGCAGGAAGGTGGGGGCGGGGCCTCTGTAAAGGCTGAGGCTGGCGGTGGTGTCCATGTTTGAACAGGTCTCACAGTGACCAGCAGGGGGCGACACACTGATGCTGAGGTAAGAAGAACGCTGCTCAGCGATTGGAGGAGAGAAGGAGGTGCTCATGATGTCATCAGCAGCTGAAGGGGACAGGAAGTGACATCATCAGAGATTAACTTTGACACCAGAGTCGATTAATTCATTTAAGTCTACGATCTTTACGTCACATGATCACGTCTTTATCACGCACTCACGCGCACACACACATACGCACGCACACACACACATGCACTCGCACACACACGCGCACACAGACACACACACACACACATACGCACGCACACACACACTCACACATGCACTCGCACACACACACCCACACACCAAAGTCCACAGAGAAAATCAGTGACTTTAGCTGCTGCTCCTCTGCTGCCTCGTGTGGTCACTTTGTGTCACTGAAGAGACAAAATAAGACATTTGAACTTAGTGATGGAGGCAGCAGTGTGTGTGTGTGTGAGTGCGTGAGTGTGTCAGTCTCAGCGTAACCATGGTGACATAAGAATAAGAATAAAGAGTTAAAGTCTCACCTCCAGGTTCAGCTGCAGCGTCTCCTCTGACTGAAGCTCTGACGTTTACCTGCTCTAACCCACTCAAGCTCCGCCCCCTCCAGGTGTGTGGGGCACCAGTTGAAGCTCCGCCCCTCTCCACATGTGCGAGGGCTCCGGAGGTAACAACGGAAACAAAGTCACAGGTAACTCTCGCTCAGTGATTGGTCGATGTGTGTGTGTGTGTGTGTGTGTGTGTGTGTGTGTGTGTGTGTGTGTGTGCGTGTGTGTGCGCGTGTGTGTGCGCGTGTGTGTGTGTCCCAGTCATCGTCCTGTGAAACATCAAAGTGAAACAATGAGTGTTTGCAGTTTCCTCTTCTTAATCCTGAGAGAAGAGATGAAAGATGTCAGTGACACACACCCTTCCTGTCAACACACACACACACACACTAATACACACACACAAACGCACACACACAAACGCACACACACACACACACACACATACACACATTCATGTCATTCATTATCTCAAACCAAACAGACATTTTAATTTCTGCTCTTCTGCCATGGTGTTCTCATGGTGTTCTCATGGTGTTCTCATGGTGTTCTCATTGTGTTCTCATGGTGTTCCCATGGTGTTCTCATTGTGTGGTGTTCTCATGGTGTTCTCATGGTGTTCTCATTGTGTTCTCATGGTGTTCTCATTGTGTTCTCATGGTGTTCTCATTGTGTGGTGTTCTCATTGTGTGGTGTTCTCATTGTGTGGTGTTCTCATTGTGTGGTGTTCTCATTGTGTTCTCATGGTGTTCTCATGGTGTTCTCATTGTGTTCTCATTGTGTTCTCATTGTGTGGTGTTCTCATTGTGTTCTCATTGTGTTCTCATGGTGTTCTCATTGTGTTCTCATTGTGTTCTCATTGTGTTCTCATTGTGTGGTGTTCTCATTGTGTGGTGTTCTCATGGTGTTCTCATTGTGTGGTGTTCTCATGGTGTTCTCATGGTGTTCTCATGGTGTTCTCATGGTGTTCTCATGGTGTGGTGTTCTCATGGTGTTCTCATGGTGTTCTCATGGTGTTCTCATTGTGTTCTCATGGTGTTCTCATGGTGTTCTCATTGTGTGGTGTTCTCATGGTGTTCTCATTGTGTGGTGTTCTCATTGTGTTCTCATGGTGTTCTCATGGTGTGGTGTTCTCATGGTGTTCTCATGGTGTTCTCATGGTGTTCTCATGGTGTTCTCATGGTGTGGTGTTCTCATGGTGTTCTCATTGTGTGGTGTTCTCATGGTGTTCTCATTGTGTTCTCATGGTGTTCTCATGGTGTTCTCATTGTGTTCTCATTGTGTGGTGTTCTCATGGTGTTCTCATGGTGTGGTGTTCTCATGGTGTTCTCATTGTGTTCTCATGGTGCTCTCATGGTGTTCTCATGGTGTGGTGTTCTCATGGTGTTCTCATGGTGTGGTGTTCTCATGGTGTTCTCATGGTGTTCTCATTGTGTTCCCATGGTGTTCTCATGGTGTTCCCATGGTGTTCTCATGGTGTTCCCATGGTGTTCTCATTGTGTTTCCTGTCTCTCACTAATAATAATAATAATAATAATAATAATTGTTTGTATGTCAGACTTTGATCTCTGTTCACTCTTTTCTTTTGTGATTCATGACAATGTTGTTATTATTATTCTGAATAATAATAACATTATTCATGATATGATATGATTATTCAATCTGTGTGGCCTGTGATTGGCTGACTGTACTTTACTGTTCACTGATTGGTCACTGACTCACCCGCCCGCGGAATGTACCATTCTTGTGTGTGTGTGTGTGTGTGTGTGTGTGTGTGTGTGTGTGTGTGTGTGTGTGTGTGTGTGTGTGTGTGTGTGTGTGTGTGTGTGTGTGTGTGTGTGTGTGTGTGTGTTATTTAAATGAATAAAAGTAATTACATCCGTTTGTGTCTTAATCATTAATCAATATTTTAATGTATCATTTAATCAATAACTCTTTCATGTTCGGCGCCGTCTCTGACGTCACTCTGACTCCAGGTCACAGCCACGCCCCCTCTGAGACAGACCTGTTTCTCCGCTCGTGTCTCTCGTGGATCGTCCTCCGGCTCTGACTGTCCTCCGTGTCCTCCGTGTCCTCCGTGTCCTCCGTGTCCTCGTGTCCTCCGTGTCCTCCGTGTCCTGCGTCAGTGGATCATGCTCCGTGTGAGGTCGTTGTCCCGGTGCTGGAGAGGGTAAGTGACCGGAGAACAGCTCATATGAGCGGACACGAGACTGAGAGACACCGGCTAATGCTAATGTTAGCTCTCACCTGCAACAGGGGGACACACACACAGACAGAGACTCTCACTCAGTGACGTAGATTCATGTTGTTGTTGGTGGGTTAGTTAACCCTGCTAACCCTTAGTTAACCCTGCTAACCCTTAGTTAACCCTGCTAACTCTTAGCTAACCCTGAGCTAACCCTACCCTGAGCTAACCTGCTCATCGTCGTGTTTACATGGTTGTTGCTAGTTTGACACGCGCACATTCGTCTAGAATGTGTTGGTCTGTTGTGTTGTTGTGTTTAATGTGTTGGTCTGTTGTGTTTAATGTGGTGTGTTGTGTAGACTGTGTTGGTCTGTTGTGTTGTTGTGTAGACTGTGTTGGTCTGTTGTGTTGTTGTGTGTAGACTGTGTTGGTCTGTTGTGTTGTGGTGTTGTTGTGTAGACTGTGCTGGTCTGTTGTGTTGTTGTGTGTATACTGTGTTGTGTTGTTGTGTAGACTGTGCTGGTCTGTTGTGTTGTTGTGTAGTCTTATTTCCATGTTGTTCTTCTTTAACAACTTCACTCTCAGCTCTGGATATTTTTGACTTGTTTTATCACAAATTTGTCCAACATGAACTCACACTTTAGTCTCTGCTGATCTGGACGTGAGACACTTTGTCCTCAACAGGACACAGAGACAGACAGGGACACAGACAGACAGAGAGACAGGGACACAGACAGACAGAGAGACAGGGACACAGACAGACAGAGACAGACGGGGACACAGACATGTCAAAGAGATATCAGTTGGGGGCGTGGCTGTGTGAAGGGGCGTGGCTGTTATCAGCTCCACAGTGATAACAGGAGACAAAGTGTCCTCCTGAGAACGTCTGTGAGAAGAGAAGGCCTCATGTCCATGTGTCTCACACACACACACTCTCAAGCTCCGCCCCCATGACCTTCAGCTCTGTGGTTGATCATAAACACAGCTGTGATGGTGTAACTCAAACTGGACCAAAGTGGACTAAAGTGGACCAAAGTGCCTGAAGACCAGAGGTCAACATGTCCACCATGTCCTCACTGAGACACTGAGGACAGCTCTGTCCACAGAACCTCAGGCCACGCCTCCACCTGATGTCTCCTGTCACATCACACATTTAATCATGTTATTCAAGTCCAACTTTATACACAAAGAGACACACACACACACACACACACAGAGACACACACACACACACACACACACAGAGGGACACACACACACAGAGGGACACACACACAGACCAGGTCAGCTCAGGTTGGACATTAACCGTGTGTGTGTGTGTCTCTGTGCAGGTTGAGGACGTCCTCCTGTGCGTCCGTCCATGTCCAGAATGAGCCGATCTTGACCTTCACAGAGGGGACGTCAGAGAGAGCAGAACTACTGAAGGTCCGCCTCCTGTCAATCATCTGAGTATTGATTGACAGCTCATGTAGAAACTGTGCATACGCTTTTAAAAATGTCAGGTGGAGTGTGTGTGTGTGTGTGTGTGTGTGAGAGGGTGAGTCTCACTTTTCTCTAAGTCTACGTTTATAGAAACACAGCTGCTGACATGATCACATGAACACATGATCACATGAACACATGGTCACATGATCACATGATCACATGATCACATGAACACATGAACACATGAACACATGATCACATGAACACATGAACACATGAACACATGGTCACATGATCACATGAACACATGGTCACATGAACACATGAACACATGATCACATGTCAGTCTACAATGTTTCAAAACCTCCAAAGTAAAGTTACAGAATAATTTGTTGTAAGAAAATGAGACTTAGACGGGGCGTGTTAGACTCATTTGAATATTCATATGTGGGTGGAGCCTGGGCGTGGTCTGTCCTTCACCTTTGATGACTTAAAGAAAAGAGCACAGGACTCGGCGTACGCACAGTTTTATAAATCTGTACATGAGGTGATCATGTCATCATGTCATCATGTGACTCACTCTGTCCTCCTGTGTCAGGCCCTGGACGACCTGAAGGGGGCGACAGAGGAGATTCCCTGTGTGGTGGGAGACGAACACGTGTGGACGTCAGACATCAGATATCAGCTATCAGTGAGTGACGGTTCATCATCTATAATCAATAATAATCTATAATCAATAAATATTAATAATCTTCTCTGCTTGTTTTCAAAGCCCTTTAACCACGCCCACAAGGTGGCCAAGTTCTGCTATGCTGACAAGGTGAGGTCACAGGTCAGAGGTCACAGGTCATTACAGACACAGTGTAAAGTGGGCGTAACCGTGTCTGTGTGACTCCGCCCCCTACAGGAGCTCATTAACAAAGCCATCATGGCGTCTGTGGCAGCGAGAAAAGAGTGGGACATGAAACCGATCCAGGACCGAGCTCAGGTTCTGTTTAAGGCTGCTGACGTCATCAGTGGATCAGAGAGAGTCCAGATCCTGGCTAAGACCATGATAGGACAGGTGACTGTCTGTCTGACTCTCTGTCTGTGTCCCTGTCTGTGTCCCTGTCTGTCTGACTCTCTGTCTGTCTGACTGTGTGTCTGTGACTGTCTGTCTGTCTGTCTGTGTGACTGTCTGTCTGACTCTCTGTCTGTGTCCCTGTCTGTGTCCCTGTCTGTCTGAGTCTCTGTCTGTCTGACTGTGTGTCTGTGACTGTCTGTCTGTATGACTGTCTGTCTGCCTGCCTGTCTCTCTGTCTGACTGTCCGTCTCACTGTCTCACTCTCTGTCTCACTCTCTCTCTGTCTCACTCTCTGTCTGTCTCCTCAGGGTAAGACAGTGGTCCAGGCAGAGATAGATGGCGCCGCTGAGCTCATTGACTTCTTCAGGTTTAACGCTAAACACGCCATCGAGCTGGAGACGCAACAGCCGCTCAACGCTGAGGGAACAACCAACAGTCTGCTCTACAGAGGCCTGGAGGTGAGAGGTCATCTGAGGTCATCTGAGGTCATCTGAGGTCATCTGAGGTCACCTGAGATCATCTGAGGTCATCTGAGAGGTCACCTGAGAGGTCACCTGAGGTCATCTGAGAGGTCACCTGAGGGGTCATCTGAGAGGTCATCTGAGGTCATCTCAGGTCACCTGAGAGGTCATCTGAGGTCACCTGAGAGGTCACCTTAGAGGTCACCTCAGGTCATCTGAGAGGTCACCTGAGGTCTCATGTGACAGGAGACATCAGATGGAGGCGTGGCCTGAGGTTCTGTGGACAGAGCTCAGTGTCTCAGTGAGGACATGGTGGACATGTTGACCTCTGGTCTTCAGGCACTTTAGTCCACTTTGGTCCACTTTGGTTCACTTTAGTCCACTTTAGTCCACTTTGGTCCACTTTGGTTCACTTTAGTCCACTTTAGTCCACTTTGGTCCACTTCGGTTCACTTTAGTCCACTTTAGTCCACTTTGGTCCACTTTAGTCCACTTTGGTCCAGTTTGAGTTACACCATCACAGCTTTGTTTATAATCAACCACAGAGCTGAAGGTCATTGTCTCTCTCTTGTCTCAGGGTTTTGTCGCAGCTGTCTCGCCGTTTAACTTCACTGCGATTGGTGGAAATTTGGCAGGAACTCCAGCTCTGATGGTGAGTGTCTCTGTCTCACAGTGTCTCTGTCTCTCAGTGTCTCTGTCTCTCAGTGTCTCTGTCTCTCAGTGTCTCTGTCTCTCAGTGTCTCTGTCTCACAGTGTCTCTGTCTCACAGTGTCTCAGTGTCTCTGTCTCTCAGTGTCTCTGTCTCACGTTGTCTCAGTGTCTCACAGTGTCTCTGTCTCAGTGTCTCTGTCTCACAGTGTCTCTGGGGGACAGTGTCTCTGGGGGACAGTGTCTCTGTCTCACGTTGTCTCAGTGTCTCTCAGTGTCTCTGTCTCAGTGTCTCTGTCTCACGTTGTCTCAGTGTCTCACAGTGTCTCTGTCTCAGTGTCTCTGTCTCACAGTGTCTCTGGGGGACAGTGTCTGTCCTCTGTGTGTCATAGTTACAGCTAACAGCGCCTCCTGTGGTGCTTTCAGGGTAACGTGGTTCTGTGGAAACCTAGCGACGCCGCCGTGTCTGCGAGCTACGCCGTCTACAGAGTCCTGAGGGACAGCGGTCTTCCTCCAAACATCATCCAGTTCCTGCCGGCGGACGGTCCAGTGTTTGGAGACACAGTCACGTCCTCGGAACATCTCGCTGGAATCAACTTCACCGGCAGTGTCCCGTAAGTCTGTCCATCTGTTAGCATCAAGCTAGCACAGGGTTAGGCCTGTGATTGTGTGGGGGCGGGGCTTAGCTGTCAGTCAGGGTGGGGCTTAGCTGTCAGTCAGGGCGGGGCTTAGCTGTCAGTCAGTTGAACTCTTTGATCCTCTGTTTCAGGACATTTAAACGTCTCTGGAGACAAGTGGCTGAGAATCTGGACACGTTCAGGACGTTTCCTCGTCTGGCTGGAGGTCAGTCCATGTCCTCAGAGAGACACTGTCTGTCCCCGTGTCTTCTGTCTCACTGTGTGTGTGTGTGTGTGTGTGTGTGTGTGTGTGTGTGTGTGTGTGTGTGTCCAGAGTGCGGGGGGAAGAACTTCCACTTTGTCCACAGCTCAGCAGACGTCCACAGTGTGGTGATGGGGACGATTCGCTCAGCGTTTGAATACGGAGGACAGAAGTGTTCGGCCTGTTCCAGGATCTATGTCCCTGACAGTCTGTGGACACAGGTCAAACAAGGACTATTGGACGTCCACAGACAGCTGAGAGTGGGAGACGTGAGTAAAGACAGTGTTGGACATCAGTCTGTCCTCGTCCTCGTCCTCAAACCTTTACTCTTGTGTTTTTTTTTTCAGCCTGTTGAAGATTTTAGTTCATTCTTCTCTGCAGTGATCGACCACAAGGTAGAGACGTCCTGTCTGTCCCACTGTCTCACTGTCCTCACTTCCTGTCTGTCTCACTGTTTTTGTCTCACTGTCCTCACTTCCTGTCTGTCTCACTGTCTTTGTCTCACTGTCCTCACTACCTGTCTGTCTCACTGTCTTTGTCTCACTGTCCTCACTGTCTTTGTCTCACTGTCCTCACGTCCTGTCTGTCTCACTGTCCTCACTTCCTGTCTGTCTCACTGTCTTTGTCTCACTGTCCTCACTTCCTGTCTGTCTCACTGTCTTTGTCTCACTGTCCTCACTGTCTTTGTCTCACTGTCCTCACTTCCTGTCTGTCTCACTGTCTTTGTCTCACTGTCCTCACTGTCTTTGTCTCACTGTCTTTGTCTCACTGTCCTCACTTCCTGTCTGTCCCACAGTCGTTTGGACGTATTAAGAAGTGGTTGGACTACGCTAAGTCGTCCCCGTCCCTCAGCGTCTTGGCTGGAGGACACTGTGATGATTCTAAAGGTTACTTTGTTGAGCCGACCATCATCCAGACGTCTGACCCTCACGATGACATCATGAAGGAGGTGTGGCCTCACAACAGGAAACAGGAAACGCTCCAAGTGTCCTTTGATCTTTAAACGTCAGCGTTTGTTTGTTTCAGGAAATCTTTGGACCGGTTCTGACCGTTTACGTTTATCCTGAGGACAAATACAAGGACACGCTGCGTCTCATCGACGCCACGTCTCCGTACGCGCTGACGGGCGCCGTCTTCGCTCAGGACCAGTGAGTCCACGCGGCTTTGTTGACATTCACAAAGCGACCACACGAGGCAGCAGTGTGTGTGTGGTCCACACGCTCTGGCTCCACCTAAATTGTGATTGGTCGACTAATTATAATTTTTTATATTATTAATATTTTTTTAAGGTGAATTTTATTAGGAGGAAAGTACCAAGTCTAATAGGGGTGTTCTAGAGCACCCGTGTTTCACGGTTAACAGCCTGTCTTCAGAGAACACACCCCTTGTTTTCCACTATTTTGGTTTAGTCCAGCCCAGTGTTGTTGTCGCTCCGTGGCTCATGAGCGACACAGATTAGTGATGTCATTATTAGACGTGAATCTTTTCACAGCTCTACAAACATAACATATCATTGAAAAACGAGTATGAACATCAGAATTATTAGCATATTTCAATGTTTTAGTCTAATAATGGTTGATTTATTTCACCTGCAGAAAACGGTCTGTTTGTGTCACTCTGTGTTCAACACTTATTGTGCTGATATTATTAGTCGACATAGTACATTATTTTCAGATATCACAGGCTGTGATGTTGCACAGATGAACGTAATGCAAAACTCTGTCAGAGCGTCAGACTCTGTTGAACTGCAGCCCGAGTGTCTTTGTCTCTGCAGGACGGTGATTGACGAGGCGTCCTTCATCCTCAGAAACGCTGCAGGAAACTTCTACATCAACGATAAATCCACCGGCTCTGTCGTCGCTCAGCAGCCGTTCGGAGGAGCCAGAGCTTCAGGTGAGTGGGCGGGGCTTATTCTCTGTGACTCCACACCTGACCTCCTCTGACCTTTGACCTCTCTTCATCAAGGGACCAACGACAAACCTGGAGGTCCTCACTATGTCCTGAGGTGGACGTCCCCGCAGGCCGTCAAGCAGACGTACGTCCCCCTCCGTGGGTGGACGTATCCTTACATGGGCTGAGCTCATCGTCCAATCTCAGCCCAGCCTGTCCTCGTCCAATCACAGCACAGCCTGTCCTCGTCCAATCGCAGCACAGCCTGTCCTCGTCCAATCACAGCCCAGCCTGTCCTCAGCTGCTTGTCTTCACACTGACTCTAGTGAGGACACGTCTCCAAGCATCATGTGCAGAGTAAACCCCGCCCCCCTCTGCTGATGGACACTTATTCTTTGATTTATCGGTAATGTTTTTGTGTGAATCTGTTATTATTATTATTAATAATAATAATAACAATAATAATAATAATATAATGATATAGATGATATATATATATATATATATATAATAATCTGACATTATTGTCTCACTGATCATGAAGGGACAGGATGTCCCCTGTCCCCTGTCCCCTGTCCTCTGTACATGAATGAACTTTCATACTGAGACTTTAACCATTTTCAGGGTGATTTTTACTAATAAATATTAAATTATTTATAAAACAAAGGGTTTGTTTTACTGTGACATCACTTCCTGATGATGACGTCATCACTTCTCTCCACTCATTCACATTAATTCAGAGTCTGATGGTCAATGTTCAGATTTCAGTTCATTAGTTTAGTATACTTTTAGTATAAAAAAGTATATGTATGGATCTATGTGTATATACACAGTATATTTATATATATATATATACATGTATGTTATTTGTATTATTGTTGTTATTGTTACTATTTCATCCATATTACATCCAATATTATCACCGTCCTGCCCAATAACTTTAGAACATAATAACTTAATAATATCATAAATTAATAATATCACTTAATAATGTCATACATTTATAAAATCATAACTTAATAATGTCATAAATTAATAACTTAGAACATAAAAGTGAACTTGACCTTCAAACCAAACTTCATTGATCACAAACATGAGACACAAAAGTGAGACACGAAATATCTACATACAACATAAAAACGTGAAGGAAACGACAGTCTCCTCGTCTCCTCGTGTCCTCGTGTCCTCGTCTCCTCATGTCCTCGTCTCCTCATGTCTTCGTCTCCTCATGTCTTCGTCTCCTCATGTCTTCGTCTCCTCATGTCTTCGTCTCCTCACGTCAGCGTCATTTCCGCTTCGCGTTTGTCGCTCAGATGTGTTTTGTCCCTCCGGTCGCTCCGTACAGTGACAGACGTTGTTGTGGTGAGGTCGCTGAGTCTTCGGTGACTGTTGTGTGTCCGTGTCTGTGTCTATGTGTCCACGTCCACATTCTAAGACACCGCGAGGACTCGACACCTGGACACGCTCCGGTACGAGCTAACATGCTAGTAAGCTAACGAGCAGCTGCTGCTACTGCTACGGTTAGCTAACGGCTAACACCGAGAGCACACTCACACACACACACACACACACACACACACACACACACACACACACGTACTGTGACAGTTGGACAATCGTGTGTCTCCGTGGACAGAAGACAGACATACAGAAGACAGACAGACAGACAGACAGAGGGACAGAATGTCCTCTAAAGGTGGAACAAGTTTGAGCAGAAGAAACTACAGACTGTCCTCAGACACAGCTACATGTACAGGTGAGACACACACACATTTATAGAGAGACACACATACTTACATACACACACTTTAATGTCTCTCTCTCTCTCAGGTTTACTGAGTGACAAACTCCTCAGTGACTTCCTGTATCATGTGTTTCCTACGACCAATCAGGGACCTGCAGTGACATCACTCATCAGGTAACACACACACACACACACACACACACACACACACACACACACACACACACACACACGCACACACACACACATAGACATGCACACACAGACAGGTGGTATTTCACTGGCCTTTTCACTTAAGCCACAGATTCATGTTACACTCAGCAGCGCTATACATAGACACACACGCACCCACGCACAGACACACACACACACACACACACACACACACACACACACACACACACACACACACACACACAGAGTCCTGTTTCAGAAAGCAGGTTCAACAAACTCTGAGTTCAAACTTTAACTCTAGATTGACTGAGTCAGTGTCTTGACCTTAATCTGGACTTGGATCAACAAATACTTTATATGCATTATATGATATACATTAGTACTTTGTGACAGATATACTAAGTATTGGTACTTGTGGCAGAAAGAATTCAAAAGTATACTAATGTACAAGTATAAGATGTAGTATTAAAGTATTAGTGTAAGATTTAGTATTAATGTACTTGTTTATACTTTCCATATATAAAATATAGTTTATAAAAAGTCAACTTCAAGTATACTGCCTCAGTTGTAGTATAAAATAAGTATACTCGTAGTACACTTGAGTAAAGGAGTATCTGCACCTCGACATCAACTGACTGAAGAAAAGGACAGACCATAATATCTGTCTCTGCCTTCAGTCTGCAGGACAAACTCAGGCTTAGTCCAACCTAACCAGTGAGCAGTCTGTCTGTTGTCATGGTAACTGACTCAGAGTTAGCTTCACTGTCTGTTGTCATGGTAACTGACTCAGAGTTAGCTTCACTGTCTGTTGTCATGGTAACAGACTTAGAGTTAGCTTCACAGTTTGTTGCCATGGTAACTGACTCAGTTAGCTTCACAGAGTTTGTTGTCATGGTAACTGACTCAGAGTTAGCTTCACTGTCTGTTGTTATGGTAACTGACTCAGTTAGCTTCACTGTCTGTTGTCATAGTAACTGACTCAGTTAGCTTCACTGTCTGTTGTCATGGTAACAGACTCAGAGTTAGCTTCACCGTCTGTTGTCATGGTAACTGACCCAGAGAGCTTCACCGTCTGTTGTCATGGTAACAGACTCAGAGTTAGCTTCACTGTCTGTTGTCATAATAACTGACAGGGTGTGTGTGTGTGTGTGTGTGTGTGTGTGTGTGTGTGTGTGTGTGTGTGTGTGTGTGTGTGTGTGTGTGTGTGTGTGTGTGTGTGTGTGTGTGTGTGTGTGTGTGTGTGTGTGTGTGTGTGTGTGTGTGTGTGTGTGTGTGTGTGTGAGTGTGTGTGTGTGTGTGTGTGTGTCAACAGGAAGTCTCTTGGTTTCCAGGATCTCGTGTCTCACCTGGACAAACTGTTGAGTGAAGGAGAATCTGAGGAGAGTGGAGGTCAGTAACACACGCACACACACACACACACACACACACGCACACACACACACACACCTGTGTTAACGCACACACACACACACACACACACACACACACACACCTGTGTTGACCTGTGACCCCTCAGATCAGACAGTTCAAGGTCGTCTTGGTCCTCAGCCTGTTGTCCTGGATCACACCAGTGGATTTGAAGGACTTCTGTTTGTAGATGATGACCTGCTGGGGGTGAGACACACACACACACACACACACACACACACACACACACTTTCTCTTTGGTGTGTAAAGTTGTCTCTGTTTGTGTTGTTTGTATTTCCAGGTGATTGGACACAGTAACTTCAGCTCCATCAGAGCCACCACATGTGTTTATCAAGGTAACAACTGTGACCTCTGTGTGTGACCTCTGTGTGTGACCTCTGTGTGTGACCTCTGTCTGACCTCTGTGTGACCTCTGTTGCTGTCACTCAGACCAGTGTCTGTGGAGACAGTGATCTGTGATGACTGACAGATAGAGGGGCGGAGCTTAAGAGCTGCACATGTTACAGTCTGAGTGTCAGACTTGACCTTATTTAAAAGGTCAGGTCAGAGGTCAACTTGACTGTAACTTCATGTTCTTCATGACATGTTCGTTCAGTGTGTGGATGTGGCCACATGGAGGCGTGGTCAGTGACGGTGGGCGTGGTCAGTGACTGTGGGCGTGGTCAGTGACTGTGGTTTGTCTTCACAGGGAAGTGGATCTATGAAGTTCTGATCTCATCACAAGGTCTGATGCAGATCGGCTGGTGTACTCTGAACTGTCGCTTTAACCAGGAGGTACACACACACACCCTCACACACACACACACACACACACACACACACACACACACACACACACACACACTCAGACACACACACACCCTCACACACACACACACACACTCAGACACAGACACTCACACACACACACACACACACACACAGACAGTCACACACACAAAGACACACACATACACACACACACTCTCATGTCTGTGTGTGTGTAGGAAGGTGTTGGTGACACTCCTGACTCTTATGCTTACGATGGAAACAGAGTGAGGAAGTGGAACGTCACCACCACAAACTATGGAAAGGTGAGACCTGTGCTACACACACACACACACACACACACACACACACACATGCTGACTGTGTGTGTGTGTGTGTGTGTGTGTGTCCTGTCACAGTCGTGGGCGGCAGGCGACATCGTCAGTTGTCTTATTGATCTGGACGAGGGAAGCATCACGTTCTGTTTGTAAGTAAACACTCACTTCACCTGTTAGCTGTTAGCTGATGATGCTAAGCTAACTGTAGCTGTTAGCTGATGATGCTAAGCTAACTGTGCTTCTTCAGGAATGGACAGTCCCTGGGGACGGCCTTCACCAACATTAAGACGGGTCCTGGCGTCGCCTACTTTCCCGCCATCAGTCTGTCCTTTAAAGAGTCGGTGGCGTTTAACTTTGGGAGCCGCCCACTCAGATATCCTGTTTCCTGTTGTTCACCAACGCATGTTCACCACCACAACAACAACAACAACAACAACAACAACAACAAAGTCCATCACAGCAGAGAAACACTGTTTTAAAACAGAGAGAAATGTTTCATATCACACTTTATCGATGTTACTCTTGTGTTATAGTGTCCTCCTTTCCTCACATGAGACAAATGTAGTATGTTAACTATAGTTAACCACAGCTAACCAGAGTTAACCAGAGTGAACCAGAGTTAACCAGAGTTAACCAGAGTTAACCAGAGTTAACCACAGCTAACCAGAGTTAACCAGAGTTAACCAGAGTTAACCAGAGTTAACCACAGCTAACCACAGCTAACCAGAGTTAACCAGAGTGAACCAGTGTTAACCAGAGTTAACCACAGCTAACCACAGCTAACCAGAGTTAACCAGAGTGGTTATTTTCGTTAGCCTGGATGTTTCACGTATCCTGTGGACGGTTACCTGCCTCTCCAGGACCCGCCCACCGCTGACCTGACCAAAGCCCACAAGCTGCTGGGCTTCATCAAGAACGTCCTGTCCACGTCCATCGACCTGCAGGTGAGGACATCGGTGTGAGGACATCTGTGTGAGGACACGTGTCCTCGTCTGTCTCTCAGTGTCTCTGTGTCTCTGCTGCAGGACGAGCAGCTGTTGGACAAAGACCCTGCTCTGTGGAGACTTCATGGAGACGCCACCGTCCTCCTCACACTCGCTCACATCTTCAACCACTTTGCTCCTCTCATGGTGAAGAACCTTCTGACTCACTGTGTAACTGTGTCTCCATTTCATCTTCATGTGGTCTGATCCACTTTCACACCTACAGTTCCATTGGTTTGGTCTGCACAGTCACAACAATGTGACCATGTAGCAAACAGATGGCTAAGGTTAGCTTAGCTCTAAAAACCAACTGAAATAGACTGATTTAGTCTGACTAACCTCTGACTTAGTCTGACTAACCTCTGATTTAGTCTGACTAACTCCTGATTTAGTCTGACTAACCTCTGATTTAGTCTGACTAACCTCTGATTTAGTCTGACTAACTCCTGATTTAGTCTGACTAACCTCTGATTTAGTCTGACTAACCCCTGATTTAGTCTGACTAACCTCTGATTTAGTCTGACTAACCTCTGATTTAGTCTGACTAACCCTCTGGTTTGAAAGCAGGAGGCTTAAAGCGATCTTTTAACTTGGACACAGAATTAGAGCTCTGTGTTTGGGGTCTAATTGGATCAGGTCTGTGTTTGGGGTCTAAGTGGATCAGGTCTGTGTGTTGGGGGTCTAAGTGGATCAGGTCTGTGTGTTGGGGGTCTAAGTGGATCAGGTCTGTGTGTTTGGGGTCTAAGTGGATCAGGTCTGTGTGTTTGGGGTCTAAGTGGATCAGGTCTCTGTGTTTGGGGTCGAAGTGGATCAGGTTTCTGTGTTTGGGGTCTAAGTGGATCAGGTCTGTGTGTTTGGGGTCGAAGTGGATCAGGTTTCTGTGTTTGGGGTCTAAGTGGATCAGGTCTGTGTCCTCAGTGTAAGGTCTACCTGGTGGAGGACGTCCTGATGAACTTCCTGTTGGGGATTCTTGAAGGAGGAGGATCTGTGGACGAACAT
>NC_139822.1:20583710-20611210 GCF_963457635.1 Microchirus variegatus
TGCTGCTCAACAACAAAGACAAATCCACGGTTTGTTCACTGACCACACAATCATCACACTGTCATGTGGGTGTTACTCTGTGTGTGTGTGTGTGAACAGTCAGATCATGTGATCTTGTCGTCCACAGGGAGAAGCTTCTCGATACATTTTTCTCAACAAGTTCAGGAAGTTTCTGCAAGAAAACGCCAGTAACAGAGGAGTGAGAGACACACACACACACATCCCCACACACACACCTACATACACACACACACACACCATGTCATACATACTTATATATATGTATGTATATATGTATATGTATATATGTATATACACACACATACACAGACACACACACACACACACACACACACACACACACACACACACACACACACACACACACCTACATACACACATACACACACCATGTCATACATACTTATATATATGTATGTATATATATGTATGTATATACATACATATATATGTATATCATTGCTAACATCATTGCTAACATCACTGCTAACATCATCTCCAACATCAATGCTAACATTGCTAACATCACAGGGGTGTGTGTGTGTGTGTGTGTGTGTGTGTGTGTGTGTGTGTGTGTGTGTGTGCAGCACCCCACAGCTCTGTGTCCTCCTGAGTACATGGTGTGTTTTCTTCATCGTCTCATCACGGCGCTCAGAAGCTGTTGGGACGACACTCAGAGGAAGAGTGTGACCTCTGTCAGGAGTGAAGGTGAACACACACACACACACATGGTCACGTGATACACACACACACACACAGTCATGTGACCATTCATTTATACTGAACTATCTGGACAGAGCAGACACATCCTGAGCGTGTGTGCGTGTGCGTGTGCGTGTGCGTGTGCGTGTGCGTGTGCGTGTGTGTGTGTCCCTCACAGAAGCCTACGTTCCTCCTCAGCTCTTCTACAATGGTAAAGTGGATTACTTTGATCTGCAGAGACTGGGAGGACTGTTGTCTCACCTGAAGAAGACACTCAAAGGTCTGAACACACACACACACACACACACACACACACACACACACACACACACACACACACACACACACACAGTGTAACACAGTGTTGTGTGTGTGACACAGATGATCTGGCTCTTAAAGCAAACATCATCATTGATCCGGCTGAGATTCAGACAACGTCTATGGACGACCTGGACGAGGACGAGGAGAGTGGAGCAGCTCAGGTAAGACATGACATGAGGACATGAGGACATGAGGACATGACGACATGACGACATGACGAGATGCAGACACACACCTGTTGTGTGTCAGGTTCAAAGGTCACTCTCTCTGTTTCCTCAGAGGCCGGTTGGTGCAGCAGCAATGGGCGGAGCTTTAGCCAGACCCAGCTGGTTGAGTTCTCCCACTTTAGGTCGAGCAAACCGTTTCCTGAGCACCGCGGCCGTCAGTCTGATGACGCCCAGGAGACCTCTGAGCCAACCAGAGAAGGTGAAGGTTCGAACGCTGACGGTGGAGCAGAGGACAGAGGACGACAGTGAGTAACACTGATGCTGAGGGGGCGGGGCCTCAAGTTTAGTTGTATGTTGGACTGACACTGAGGGGGCGGGGCCTCAAGTGTAGTTGTATGTTGGACTGACACTGAGGGGGCGGGGCCTCAAGTGTAGTTGTATGTTGGACTGACACTGAGGGGGCGGAGCCTCAAGTGTAGTTGAGTCAGTACATGTTAAACATCTATCTATAAAGTAAGTTGTGTCCGTGAGGCTAAGGGTTAGCATATCTCGCTGACCGTCAGGTCTAAGACTTTGGATTTGGTCTGACCCTGACCTGATGGTGAGCATCCTTGATTTTCACATTTTTTGGAGGAATTTTAATTTTCACTGATTTATCATGCGACACCAGACTGACACAGCTCAACAGGAAAAAACAGAAAGTATCTCAGAATGACTTGAAGTTCACCATCATAATAGTAGTAAAAGGATGAGACAGTGAGCTAAATCATTAGGTACATTAGCTTTGTGCCTAATGAGGTGTTTGTATTATGTTAGCCTTTACATTCCTTATCATTCATTACCATAACTGAAGCGCCCCCTATAGGAATACATACTTCCTACGTCAAACATCTTAAATACGTCCATGTTTACCTTCTTACATATAGACTAAGGTGTTTTGTTGTATCACAGTTGAAGGTAGCCACGGCAACGACGGCCTGTTGCTGGGGCGACCGCTGGACCAGCCCGACCAGCAGGTGGCGGACAAGTCTCTGCTGGAGATCGTGGACGGGATCGTGATGATGTACAACCTGAGCGTTCACCAGCAGCTGGGAAAGGTGAGCTGGTCGGGAGGAGGGCGGGGCTTCCAGTGATGCCATCGACATGACTGGTGTTAGTGGTTAGCGTGAAGCTAACGTCTGCTCTCCGTGCAGATGGTGGTGGTTTCAGACGACGTCCACGAGTACGCGGTGGCTCTGAAGGACACGGACGAGAAGATCGCACGATGTCCCGCACAAGTGAGACACCTTTGACCTTTGTTTACACTAAACAGCTGACACAGCAAACTATTCATGCCTAATACACACACACACACGGCCTGTTTTACCCTTGTGTGTGACCGTGACCTCTGACCTCGTGTCCTCAGAGGGCGGACATCTTGGACGAGCTGCAGAAGAGTCAGAAGGTTTTTTCAGAGAAGTTAAATCACCTGAGCAGACGACTCGCCTGGATCAACGCTACCATCTACTCCAAGGTCAGACTGCTGAGTCATGTGACCGCAGAGACTGCTGAGTCATGAGTGTGTTAGTGTGTCTCACCTGTGTGTGTGTGTGTGTGTGTGTGTGTGTGTGTGTGTGTGTGTGTGTGTAGGAGAAGATGTTGGACGTGTACTGGCTCCTGTGTGTTTGCATCAGAACCATCGAACACATGGATCAAACAGGTTCACTGTTCGCCTTCACACCTGAGTTTTACCTCAACGTGGCCATGAACGCCTACAGCGCTCTCAAGAACTACTTTAGCCCCGCCCACAGCATGGACCAGCTGCCAGGTGAGGGTCAGGGTCACAGGACTCACCCAGGTGTCAGGGTCACATGACTCATCCAGGTGTCACGGTCACGTGACTCACTCAGGTGAGGGTTAGGGTCACATGACTCATCCAGGTGTCAGGGTCACGTGACTCACTCAGGTGAGGGTTAGGGTCACATGACTCACCCAGGTGAGGGTCAGGGTCACATGACTCATCCAGGTGTCAGGGTCACATGACTCATCCAGGTGTCAGGGTCAGGGTCACATGACTCATCCAGGTGTCAGGGTCAGGGTCACATGACTCATCCAGGTGTCAGGGTCACATGACTCATCCAGGTGAGGGTCAGGGTCACATGACTCATCCAGGTGTCAGGGTCAGGGTCACGTGACTCATCCAGGTGTCAGGGTCACATGACTCATCCAGGTGTCAGGGTCACATGACTCATCCAGGTGAGGGTTAGGGTCACATGACTCATCCAGGTGTCAGGGTCACGTGACTCATCCAGGTGTCAGGGTCACATGACTCATCCAGGTGAGGGTTAGGGTCACATGACTCATCCAGGTGTCAGGGTCACATGACTCATCCAGGTGTCAGGGTCACATGACTCATCCAGGTGTCAGGGTCACGTGACTCATCCAGGTGTCAGGGTCACATGACTCATCCAGGTGAGGGTTAGGGTCACATGAGTCATCCAGGTGTCAGGGTCACATGACTCACCCAGGTGAGGGTCAGGGTCACATGACTCATCCAGGTGAGGGTTAGGAACACATGACTCATCCAGGTGAGGGTCAGGGTCACGTGACTCTGGTCGTCTTCTTCTCCTCAGATTATGAAGAGACGCTAACACGACTTGCTGAGATCCTCGCTAAACACTTCGCTGATCCACGCATCGTAGGGACAGGTGAGACACACACACACACAACGATCAATAATCATGGCTCCTCCCCTTCTCTCAGATCAATAATCATGGCTCCTCCCCTTCTCTCAGATTTCAAAGACTCTCTGATGCAGGCCCTGGCCAGCTACGTCTGTTACCCACAATCCCTCAGGGCAGTGGAGAGGATCCCAGAGGAGCAGTGAGTGTTGTCTTCCCTCCTCTGACCTTTGACCTTTGATTGACAGCAGCTGTGACTGTGTTCATGTAGAGCCCAGAGGCATCATGGGAGTAACACCACTGCACTGAGCTAAAGGGGCGGAGCCTGTGATGTGTAAACGTTGACCGGGGGGGGCATCTGTCACTGTGTGTGTGAGTGGTGAAGAGGCTATAGGGGGCGCTGCAGGACTTAACACAGGAAGTGACAACATGATGTAGATTCACATGTCACAGTTTTCAAACTAAAAGTCATCAATTCTGTTCTTTCAAAATAAAAGTCTTTAAGTGCAATGAAAAGAACTGAATCAACTTTATTTAAACGTTTGATTTCAGACGCGTGGCCATGATGAGGAACCTCCTCGCTCCCTATGAACAGAGACCCTGGGCCCAGACCAACTGGATCCTGGTCCGGCTCTGGAGGGTGAGACACCTCAGAGAGACAGACAGAGAGAGAGACGGGGGGAGAGAGAGAGAGACAGGGTGAGACACCTGAGAGAGACAGGGGGAGAGAGAGAGAGAGACAGGGTGAGACACCTGAGAGAGACAGACAGAGAGAGAGACGGGGGGAGAGAGAGAGAGAGACAGGGTGAGACACCTGAGAGAGACAGACAGAGAGAGAGACAGGGGGAGAGAGAGAGAGAGACAGGGTGAGACACCTGAGAGAGACAGGGGGAGAGAGAGAGAGAGACAGGGTGAGACACCTGAGAGAGACAGGGGGAGAGAGAGAGAGAGACAGGGTGAGACACCCGAGAGAGACAGACAGACAGAGAGACAGGGGGAGAGAGAGAGAGAGACAGACAGAGACAGGGGGAGAGAGAGAGAGACAGACAGAGAGAGAGAGAGACAGACAGAGAGAGACAGACAGACACTTAGGATTAGCCAGCATTTTCATCACTAAATATTAAACATGTGTGTGTGTGTGTGTGTGTGTGTGTGTGTCTGTCTGTGTGTGTGTGTGTGTGTGTGTCTGTCTGTGTGTCTGTGTGTGTCTGTGTGTGTGTGTGTCTCTGTGTGTCTGTCTGTGTGTGTGTGTGTGTGTGTGTGTGTGTCAGGGGTGTGGCTTTGGTTACAGATACACTCGTCTTCCTCACCTGTTGAAGACCAAACCTGAGGACGTGAACCTGCCCAGTCTGCAGAGTAAGTCCCACCTTCACCTGCCACAGCCCCGCCCCCTCCAGTCTTCACCTGCCACAGCCCCGCCCCCTCCAGTCTTCACCTGCCACAGCCCCGCCCCCTCCTGTCTTCACCTGCCACAGCCCCGCCCCCTGCAGTCTTCACCTGCCACAGCCCCACCCCCTCTTGTCTTCACCTGCCACAGCCCCGCCCCCTCCAGTCTTCACCTGCCACAGCCCCACCCCCTCCTGTCTTCACCTGCCACAGCCCCACCCCCTCCAGGCTTCACCTGCCACAGCCCCACCCCCTCTTGTCTTCACCTGCCACAGCCCCGCCCCCTCTTGTCTTCACCTGCCACAGCCCCGCCCCCTCCTGTCTTCACCTTCTACAGCCCCGCCCCCTCCTGTCTTCACCTGCCACAGCCCCACCCCCTCTTGTCTTCACCTGCCACAGCCCCGCCCCCTCCTGTCTTCACCTTCTACAGCCCCACCCCCTCCTGTCTTCACCTGCTACAGCCCCACCCCCTCCTGTCTTCACCTTCTACAGCCCCGCCCCCTCCTGTCTTCACCTGCCACAGCCCCGCCCCCTCCTGTCTTCACCTGCCACAGCCCCGCCCCCTGCAGTCTTCACCTGCTACTTTGATACCTTTATTATTAAACTTTCTTGGCCCTTTAATGTCCTGACCTGTCCCGGGGTCTCTGCTGATGGGAGTGTCTGTGCTGATGGGCGTGTCTGACCTTCTCCTGTCCTGTGATTGGTGCAGAGCCCTGTCCGTCAGTACTGTTGCAGAGACACATGGCGGAGCTGCTGAGCACAGACAAAGACATGGCTGCGTCTTTTCTCAACAGTGTCCTCAACCAACTCAACTGGGCTTTTTCTGAGTTTATAGGGATGATACAAGAGGTACACACACACACACACACACACACACACACACTGATACACACACACACACACACACACACTGATGCACACACACACTGATACACACACACACACATGCAGACACACACACACACACTGATGCCCACACACACAATCAGATACACACATACAGACACACACACACACACACACATACAGATACACACACACACACACTGATGCACACACACACATACAGACACACACACACACACACATACAGATACACACGCACACACACACACACACACACTGATGCACACACACACACAATCAGATACACACATACAGACACACACACACACATACAGATACACACACACACACACACACACACTGATGCACACACACACATACAGACACACACACACACACACACACACACACACACACACTGATACACACACACACTGACACACACACACATGTGTTTGTCACATGTTTTCTTCAGATCCAACAGGCTGCAGAACGTCCAGAGAGAAACTTTGTCAACGCTCGACAGTTGAAGGTAAAACCTGTTTCATCTTCTAAATGTGTGACATCATCATCATTGACATCATCATCAGTGATGACATCATCAGTGATGACGTCATCATTGTGTGAACCTTTGTCACAGGTGTGTGCGACCTGCTTCGACCTGTCTGTCAGTCTGTTGCGTGTTCTGGAGATGACGGTCACTCTGGTACCTGAGATCTTCCTGGATTGGTCCCGCCCCTCAGCTGAGCTGCTCCTCCGACGATTGGCTCAGGTAAATGGTGGCTCCGCCCACGCTGACGACACAAATAAAATGGATGGTATTTTAGTGTTGTAACCATAGCAACAGTGAAAGGTTTTCATCCCTATCATTAATAAGTCATTATTTATTGTTATTATTATTATTATTATTATAATATAATGATTGTTTTTGTGCAGCTTTTGAATCAAGTGTTGAACAGAGTCACAGCTGAGAAGAACCTGTTTGACCGTGTGGTCAACTTAAGACTGCCAGGTACACACACACACACACACACACACACTGATTGACACACACACAGACACGCAAACACACACACAGAGAGACACACACATCAGCAATTGGTATTAACCCCTGTGTGTGTGTGGGGGTGTGTGTCTCTCTGTGTGTGTGTGTGCGTGTCTCTATATGTGTGCGTGTCTGTGTGTGTGTGTGTGTGTGTGTGTGTCTCTCTCTCTGTGTGTGTGTGTGTGTCTCTCTGTATGTGTGTGTGTGTCTCTCTCTGTATGTGTGTGTCTCTGTATGTGTGTGTGTTGCAGGTCTGGAGAGTGTCGATCATTATCCCATCCTTGTTGCTGTCACAGGAATCTTGGTTCGGATCCTGGTGGACGGGGACAGACAGGGGTGAGTGTGTGTGTGTGTGTGTGTGTGTGTGTGTGTGTGTGTGTGTGTGTGTGTGTGTGATCAGTCATTTCAACAAAACATTGAGGGAAAAACCTTTTAATATTTAATGTGCCCCATTTTACATAAGTGCACAAACACGTGTGTGTGAGTCTGTGTGTGTGAGTCTGTGTGTGTGTGTGTGTGTGTGTGTGTGTCTGTGTGGAGGACAGTGTGGACACGTTCATGTGGTTAAAGGAACAGTTTGTGTTTTAACTCAAAAACCTGAAACCTGCCTTTAAACACCAGACAAAGTCAAAGTCAGTGAGTTTGATTCTTTATTTCTTTGTTTCTTTATTTCTTTATTTTAACTTTGTTTCCTGAAGTTTTCACTGATGTCAAAGTGAGAGAGAGAGAGAGAGAGAGAGAGGGGGGGGGGGGGGGGGCGATCAAAGCCATCTTTAAAAACACTTTCTATTTTTAGATTTACATTTTTATTCTTTGTTTGAAACATGAGACAAAAACAACATGAGAAGCAACTAAAGATTTTCTCTGAGACTTACAGGCATCGTTAGCAAGTGTGTGCTACGCTGCGCTAACACACACACACACACATGTTCATGAAGTACCACACACCCATTTTCTTAAGGTAGCAGCTAGCCTTGCAGAAGTTAGCAGCTAGCCTCACTGACTCAACAGCAACTTAACACTTTTACAACATTGTGCTAATGTTATGCTAATGTATTTTTCCAGACTCAAACCCTTAAACCTGTGTGACCAAAGCTAATGACCTAAGCTAATGTTACAGATGAATGCACCAGCATGTTTAGAGTTGATGTTGCTAAAGCTAGCTTTGGCTAGCTTTGCTTTGTGCTATTGTGCGGTGCAGTGTGGCTAAAGAGTTAGCGAGGCAAGAACATTGTTTGAGAACTCAGATCATGTGATCGGAGGAGCTAGCGTCTGTGCTGAAATATTTGCATAACAGGATTTGATTTTGTTAGTCCTCACACTGAACATCACATGATGCTAACAGTGCTAACGTAGAAGCCTCCTCAGTGTTTGTGTGAGCGCAGTGTTAAAGTGTTAAAGGTATAAGCCGTGCTTTAAAGGGACAGTGCTGTGTGAACATGCTAACAGCTTCACTACAGACCTGGGGGCGGGGCTCTGTGTCTTTGGTCTGTTCTGTGTCTGCTAAGCACCGCCCCCATCTGGCCGCCCCATCACAGTGCAGTGGTTGGTGGCTGTGGTTCCGTGTGCAGACCTGGGTCATCGGGGGGGGGGGGGGGTTGTTTCTATGGCAGCATGATGGGCGTGTCTGAGAACACGTTCATGAAGGAGGCCGGCCCCCCTGCCTTCTGGTCATGGAACTTCTGTTGTTGCTCCGCCTCTAAACCTGACCCCACCCTCAGCTTGCCATTCTGCTGCTCTCTGATTGGCTCCAGAAAAACGACATGCTTGTTGGTACTGACCTTGCGTCCCGGGCCCTCGGTGGTTGTGGGCGGGGTCGGTGTGAGGATGGAGGATTGAGCGCTTCCTGCTCCGGCCTCATTTTCCTTGCTGGGGGCGGGTGTGGGCGTGGCCTGGGCACATCGAGGGCGGCGACACGGCGTCAGGTAGAGGTAAATGAGGATGAGCAGCAGACTGACCACGCAGCCCAGCAGGGTGGTGAAGCCCGTGTTGAACTCGTGGGATTCGTCGCGGCGCAGAATCACCGTCACGTTGACCTCGCTGGTCTGGTTGCGTTGCTGGTCCAGAGCCATGCACCAGTACACGCCGCCGTCCTCCGCACGCGCCGCCACGATCTCCAGGCTGCCGTTGGTGAACATCTTTAAAGAGCCGTTGTTTCCCGGCGGAGCCACGTACTCCTGGTTCGGTGACACCCAGAGGAAGGTCAGACTGTGGCCGCTGAGGGCGGTGACGCAGTGCAGCAGCGCCGCCTTCCCCTCCTTCACTGACACACTGTGAGCCCCCTGCTGGCCGAGTGCTGCGCTCAGGTTACACTTTTTAAAGTAGCGGTCGTGTTGGAAGAACCTCACCGTACCTTTCTGTAAACCATAGACCCGACAGGTGTGCTGGAGTCTGAAGTGACTGACCGACACGAAGCCCTGCTGCTCCCAGCGCCGGAACAATCTGAACATGGAACACTCGCACTCCAGAGAGTTGTTGTGAAGGTAGAGACCTTTCTGGACCAGCAGGGGGAGCTGAGATATGTCCTCCAGAGGCAGCTTGAGCAGACGGTTCGAGGACAGGTCCAGCATGGTCAGGTGAGGGTGGCTCAGCTCTTGGATGGAGAAGAAGGGGAAGTGAGTGAGACGGTTGTGGCTCAGGTACGCCCTCTGCAGGTTTCCCAGTGCAGACAGAGCTCCACTCTCCACCTGCACGATCCTGTTGTTGAACAGCAGCAGCTCCTCTAAACCAGGCAGCTCCTGGAAGTAGTGACGCTCCACAACCCGCAGCTGATTGGACGACAGGTCCAGGTGTCGGAGCTGAGGCCCGGAGGTGTTCTGAAACGCCCCGCGGTGAACAGTGGTCAGACGGTTGTGGGCCAATCGGATCGTCTCTAATCGAGAAAGTCCTTTGAAGGCCCCGCCCCTCAGCTGACTGATGTGGTTGTGGCTCAGGTCCAGAGTGACCACAGAGACGGGAATCTGACCGGGGACCTGATCCAGACCCAGAGCGGCACAGCTGACGATGTCCGAGGCACAGAGACATCTGTTTGACCAGGTCTGTGACGGACATGTGGACGTGAGGACGAGGTCTGAATGAAGCAGCTGGAGACAAAGCAGCATCAGGATGGACCTCAATGATGGTGGTGACCTCACTGCTGCCACACCCTGAAGGAAACCAGCGCTACAGCCGACACTCACCATGATGGACATGAGTGTCTTCTTCACAATGACCGCTGCAGATGTCCTCTCACTTCCTGTTTCTCATCCATCACTGTGATGTTTTTCTCTGTCACGTCTGAGAGTGAAGTCCAAACCTTTGAACCTCAGAAACATCTGCGTCCATCAGCAGCAGCAGCAGAGTCCAGGTGAGGAGCTGAAGAAGCTTCCTGTTTATCTGCAGCTCTGACACGTCCTCGTCCGTCTCATTCACTTCCTGTCTTCACTCACAGCTGTGACTCAGCTGTTTGATGTTCAGATGTTCAAAGAAATGAATCCATGCATCGTCCACTGCACACACACACACACACACACACACACACACAGTGGGAGGGGAGATGGTGAAAACCCAAACATCAAATCTCCCCCGTCTGTCCTCTTCTGAACTTGTCTGTCCTCTTCTGTCCTCTTCTGTCCTCGTCTGTCCTCTTCTGTCCTCTTCTGTCCTCGTCTGTCCTCGTCTGTCCTCGTCTGTCTTCTTCTGTCCTCAGCAGATCTCACATAAACAGGAAAGTTCAGGTCTAGATGAGAGAGGAGCTGAGCTGCTTCCTCTTCTTCTTCTCCTCTGTTCTGAGCAGCGTCTGTCGCTTCTGCTGCTTTCCCAGCCCCTCCCCCTCCTCCCAGCTCCTCCCCCTCCTCCCAGCTCCTCCCCCTCCTCACAGCTCCTCCCCCTCCTCACAGCTCCTCCCCCTCCTCCCAGCTCCTCCCCCTCCTCACAGCTCCTCCCCCTCCTCACAGCTCCTCCCCCTCCTCACAGCTCCTCCCCCTCCTCCACTCCAGATTATCCCTCTCAGTCTCTCTCCTCCTCTTCTCCTTTCACTGCTACTCTCACTTTTCTGTGTCTATTTCTGTGACACACACACACACTCACTCACACACACTCTCCCAGACACACACACACACACACTCAGTGAGAAGTGTCCAGGGGGCGGGGCTCTCAGTGTGAGATGTCCAGGGGGCGGGGCTCTGTTGTGATGAGGTCAGATGTTCAATAACACACACACACACACACACACAGCAGCAGGTTCAAAAAACAACGACTGACCGTCAATGATAAACTGTGAAATTGTCTTTTTCTTGACTCCTCCCCCAGGACGTCTAGGGCCGCCTCCGTCCTCCTCTCTGACCCGTGCTTCCAGCTCCACTCCATCCAGTACCTGTTAGGAGAGGGGGCGGAGCCTTCTTTTAGCTCCTCCTCCTCCACTGCCCGTCCTGTAGTTGGAGCTTTGGGTTTGTCTGTGGCTCCTCCCCTTCCTGTCAGCCCAGGAAACGCAGGCTCGTCAGAGCGTAAACACTTCTCTCTGCACACGTGTGAGTAACAAATGTGTGTGTTTGTGTGTGAGTGTGAGTTTGTGTCTGTGTGTCTGTGAGTGTGTGTCTCTGAGTGTGTGTGAGTGTGTGTGAGTGTGTGCGAGTGTGTGTGAGAGTGTGTGTGTGTGTGTGTGTGTGTTTGTGTGTGTGTGTGAGTGAGAGAGTTCATGAGTGCAGTTGCCACATCCTCCTCCTGTTGTCGTGGTAACAGGAGGAGGATGTGTGTGTCTGTGAGTGTGTGTGTGTGTGAGTGTGTGTGTGTGTCTGTGTGTGAGTGTGTGTCTGTGTGTGTCTGTGTGTCTGTGTGTGTGAGTGAGTGAGTGAGTGTGTGTGAGTGTGTGTGTGTGTGTGTGTGTGTCTGTCTGTGTGTGTCTGTGTGTGTGAGTGAGTGTGTGTGTGTGTGTCTGTGTGTGTCTGTGTCTGAGTGAGTGAGTGTCTGTGTGTGTGTGTGTGTGTGTGTGTCTGTGTCTGTGAGTGAGTGAGTGAGTGTGTGTGTGTGTGTGTCTGTGTGTGTGAGTGTGTGAGTGTGTGTCTGTGTGTGTGAGTGTGTCTGTGTGTGAGTGTGTGTCTGTGTGTATGTGAGTGTGTCTGTGAGTGTGTCTGTGTGTGAGTGTGTGTGTGAGTGTGTGTCTGTCTGTCTGTGTGTGTGTCTGTGAGTGTGTGTGTGAGTGTGTCTGTGTGTGAGTGTGTGTCTGTGTGTGAGTGTGTGTGTGTGTGTATGTGAGTGTGTCTTTGTGTGTCTGTGTGAGTGTGTGTCTGTGGTTGTGTTATTACACTGATAGTGTGACTGTGCTGTGAGCGCCCCCTGTCTGTAAATATCTTCATGTATTTTCTCTCTGCTGGCAGGGTAACCCTTCCTCCTCCTCCTCCTCCTCTTCCTCCTCCTCCTCTTCCTCTCTGACGAAAGTCAATGTTGAGTGGAAACGAGCAGTGTCTGTCTCTCACTCTCTCTCACTCTCTCACTCTCTCACTCTCTCTCAATGACTTTCCATTAGTCTGTCCATTACCCTCCTCCTCTTCCTCATCTTCCTCCTCTTCCTCCTCCTCCTCCTCCTCCTCCATCAGACAGATCATATTTCAGTGGACAAGGTTTAGAACCTTTAGAACATGGGTGTCAAACTCTGGCCCGCGGGCCAAATTGGCCCGCTGTGTAATTTCATTTGGCCCTTGAGTCAATATCAAATTAACATTAGCAATCGCGCTGAGTTTAGCCGGCGATTTGTCGACTTTGAGGGTCAGTATAGTGGTATTTTCAAATTTATTAGCTTGTGGAAAAAGTTAATGTTGATATTTACCTCAGAAGGCTGCAAATAGAAAAGAGGCATTACATTTTTTATTTAATTTTATTTGATATGCCATTGATATTTTTTAATTATTATTATTATTATTTGAAACTCGATTTTGCATGTCACTATAAAGTTATATAAGCCTTGCTAGTTCAATATTCAATGCAAAACTTGTTTGGGTCCCTATTAAAAGGTTAATTTGTTCAACCTTGGCCCGCGGCTTTGTTCAGTTTTACATTTTGGCCCATGATGTATTTGAGTTTGACAACCCTGCTTTAGAACCTCAGTCTGAGCTGAACCCTAACCCACTGAGCTGGGTTAGGGTTAGAGAGACAGACAGAGACACAGATGTTAGAGGACAGATGTGTCCATCACTAACATGTCTTCATGTCCTCATGTCTTCATGTCCACAGACACTGATGTTAGAGGACAGATGTGTCCATCACTAACATGTCTTCATGTCTTCATGTCCACAGACACTGATGTTAGAGGACAGATGTGTCCACCACTAACATGTCTTCATGTCTTCATGTCCACAGACACCGACTACATCAGTGAAGAAGAGAAACATAAGGTGAAGCTGATGTTGTTGTTTCTCACTGAAGAATCTAAACAAGCTGCAGCCTGCACAGCTGTGAGTACACAGACACGCCCACAGACACGCCCCCTACACACAGCAGTGCTAATCACTCTCCTGGTGCTAATGCTAAGCTAATCACTCTCTTGTTGCTGGTGCTAAGCTAACCAATGTTGTATAGCTAAAGCTAAGCTAACATTCATTTGTTAGTTTCATAGTTTTAAAAAGTTCACTCCCCCTCAGTCATGTGACCTCAGACATGTGACCTCAGTCATGTGACCTCAGACATGTGACCTCAGACATGTGACCTCAGACATGTGACCTCAGACATGTGACCTCAGTCATGTGACCTCAGACATGTGACCTCATGATGTCATGATGATGTCATGATGTCATGATGTCATGATGTCATGATGTTTTAATGTCATGATGATATCACCACAGTGTCATGATGATGTCATGATGTCATGATGTTTTAATGTTATGATGATGTCACCACAGTGTCATGATGATGTCACGATGATGTCATGATGATGTCACGATGATGTCACGATGATGTCATGATGATGTCACCTGTCTCCTCTCTCTCAGCCGACCAGTGAAGAAGATCTTTGTCCGATCTGCTACGCTCACTCTATCTCTGCTGTTTTTAGACCATGTTCACACAAGTCCTGCAAGTGAGTACACACACACACACACACACACACACACACACACACACACACACACACACACACACACACACACACATTGAGAGACACACACACACACATTATTATTTTTAGTTTTATAATCATTATAATAATAATAATAACTATTATCATTATTGTCATGACTTTAATTGTCTTATATTCACACAGACAGCGTTTAAATAAAGACTAAAGAGTAAAATGATTTCTGTCATCAAATCAATCTATGAATCTTTACTCAGAAAACACTCTAGCAACTCCTACTGGCCATAGACTGCTATAACACAAATGTCACTTTATAACCCCCTACAAATATTATCATTTGTCTTTAAAGTGATTAAAAATGTGATCATGTGATCATGTGTACATGTGATGTGATCATGTGTACATGTGTTCATGTGTACATGTGATGTGATCATGTGTACATGTGATGTGATCATGTGATCATGTGATTGATCCTGTTATTGATGATTGATTGATTAACTGTTTCAGAGCTTGTATCAACCAACACCTGATGAACAACAAAGACTGTTTCTTCTGTAAAGCTACAATCACAGGAGTGGACGACTACAACAAGACAACAACAACATGAACAACAACAACAAGAGAGCAACAACATAAACAACAAGATGACATAAACAATAACAAGACAACAACAACATAAACAACAAGAGAGCAACAACATAAACATCAAAAACAAGACAACAACAACATAAACAACAACACCAAACAACATAAACAATAACAAGACGACAACAAGAGAGCAACAACATGAACTAGACAACAACAACAACAAGAGAGCAACAACATAAACAACAAGATGACATAAACAATAACAAGACAACAACAACATAAACAACAAGAGAGCAACAACATAAACATCAAAAACAAGACAACAACAACATAAACAACAACACCAAACAACATAAACAATAACAAGACGACAACAAGAGAGCAACAACATGAACTAGACAACAACAACAACAAGAGAGCAACAACATAAACAACGACAACAACAACAAAACAACAACATGAACAAGACAACATTAACATCAACATGGACAACAACAACTTAAACAACAATAAGACAACAACAACACACAGTTTGTTTTAATAGAAAATATTAATAACATGAATATTTAATATTAAATTGAAATAAATCCATAAAGATGACCTCACTGATGAGGTCACTTCCTGTCATGTGACTGAAACAATTCATGATCGTTTTGGTTACATTGTTTATGGAAGAAATTGAAAAAAAAAAAAAAAGGGTTATTTCAAAGTAAAAGTTGATAAACTAAAAAATTCAAACAAATATTTAAAAAATATAAAATAAATAGATAAATAATAACCAAATCTTTTTCTTTTCAATGTGTTTGTGCTTTTTGTGAACTGTTGTTTTTCTCATGTTCTGCTTGTTTTTATGATAATTATTAATATAAATATTATTATTATTATTATTATCATTATTATTAATATAAATATAATAATGATAATAATAATAATACAAATAATCAAATGTGTGAGTTTTTTCTCTGTCATGTAACAAATATTTAACCACAATAAATTATTTATCCTCAAATTTACCATGAGTTTGTTTCTTTAAAGGTAAATTGTTTATATTTAAAGTCTTTATTGATCGTTTATATTTAAAGTCTTTATTGATCGTTTATATTTAAAGTCTTTATTGATCGTTTATATTTAAAGTCTTTATTGATCGTTTATATTCAAAATCTTAATTGATCGTTTATATTTAAAGTCTTTATTGATCGTTTATATTTGGTCTTTATTGATCGTTTATATTTAAAGTCTTTATTGAGCGTTTATATTTAGTCTTTATTGATCGTTTATATTTAAAGTCTTTATTGATTGTTTATATTTAAAGTCTTTATTGATCATTTATATTTAAAGTCTTTGTTGATCGTTTATATTCAAAATCTTTATTGATCCATTTCTAAATGAACAATGTTTATTTAAAGTTTTTAGTTAAAAACAGAGTGTGTGTGTGTGTGTGTCAGGCTGGTTCTCAGCAGCAGGGGGCGCTCACATCACACACAGCTCTGATCATGTGGTCACGTGACCCACATACATTAGTGTGTGTGCGTCACGCAGCCTCTCGCTCTCAGCCCGTTGTCATGGCAGCGAACTGAGGATGAAGGAATTCACCAGCGTTCACACGTTCATCTGTTCTCTCTCTTCTTTCTACGTTCATCCATTCATCACAGTTCATTCACTCATTCATCACAGTTCATTCATCACAGTTCATTCATCACAGTTCATTCACTCATTCATCACAGTTCATTTATCACAGTTCATTCATCACAGTTCATTCATCACAGTTCATTCACTCATTCATCACAGTTCATTCATCACAGTTCATTCATCACAGTTCATTCATCACAGTTCATTCACTCATTCATCACAGTTCATTCATCACAGTTCATTCATCCTCCAGAGGATTCTGAGTCACCTGAGTCGTGTGTGTGTGTGTGTGTGTGTGTGTGTGTGTGTGTGTGTGTGTGTGTGTGTGTGTGTGTGTGTGTGTGTGTGTGTGTGTGTGTGACTCACTGTGGACACAGTGATTTATTACCCATGATGCTCTGCTGCCTCTCTCATCAGTCATCAAAGTTGAAACACACACACACAAAAGTGTGTTATTGTCTATTGTGATGAAAAAAAACAGTGAACTGTGGTTATTGTGATGGTCGTGAACTCACCATCGACACAGTGAGGGATTTATTTTGCCTGAAGGGGGCGCTGCATCTTTCATTTTTAATAATAATGAAGATTCTGGTTTGTCTGAAGTTTTATTTTGTTGTTCACACCAAACCTCTGCTGCCTCGTGTGGTCACTGTGTGTTACTGCAGTCAATCAAACACTGAAGAGACAAAAGAACTGAGTGATGGAGACAGCAGTGACACACAGTGACCACACGAGGCAGCAGAGGGTCATCAACTCCTGAACATCACTGATGTACTCTGTGGACTTTGGTGTGAGAGAGTGAGTGGTTTACAAAAGTCTGTCAGTCAGAGAAAAAACGTGATCACGTGATGTAGATAAAGACGCGATCACGTGAATGGATGAATGATGAATGGATAAAAGGATGACTCTCACAGATATGAATGGATGAATGATGAATGAATGAATGATGAATGGATGAAAGGATGACTCTCACAGATATGAATGGATGAATGATGAATGGATGAATGATGAATGGATGAAAGGATGACTCTCACAGATATGAATGGATGAATGATGAATGGATGATCCTCTCCTCCCTCTGACTCTCACAGATATGAATGTATGAATGATGAATGGATGATCCTCTCCTCCCTCTGACTCTCACACGTTCATAAATCCTCGTTTCCCGTTTGAAGCGAGACGTTGTCGTTCATCATCTTAATAAATTTGTCAGAACATTTTTTTTTTTCATGCTCTCATTTCACTGAAGATGGACGAGTGAATGTGGAGGAATTTAAAAACAGCTGAGACGTTTCATATCACATTCATTCATTCATGTTATTATTTATTATTCATGTCACTGATTGTTGACGATGTAATGATTGTGTGTGTGACTCAATCAATAAATATTTGTATTTATATATTTGTTTAATGAATTTGTTTGAAGAACACATTGTTATTCATATATATTATATATATGTATATATATATACAGTAAATATATGTACATATAGTATTGATGTTCAGTCCACCTGAAGAATGAATTATGATGTTTTATTTTGTAGTAGGTGACTTCCTTCCTGTCCCGTGATCGTCTGCTCTGATGTGATTCACCTGTGTCCAATTAGGCTCCTCCCCCTCACCTGTGTCCTGTTAGGCTCCTCCCCCTCACCTGTGTCCTGTTAGGCTCCTCCCCCTCACCTGTGTCCTGTTAGGCTCCTCCCCCTCACCTGTGTCCTGTTAGGCTCCTCCCCCACACCTGTTGAGTCTGTGATTGTTTTGGACACAAATGTAAGTTTGAACATTTCACTCATTTATCAATGTTTTCACTTTCATGTTCACAATAATCTTCGTCAGTTTTCGTTTTTCGCAGGTTTTTGTTTTCCGTCTTTCAACGACGTCTTTGAACTGTCGTCGTGGATCAAACCATCAGCTAAAAACCATCTGTTGTTTCTGTGACGTCATCAAAGCTCATTTTTCATGTTTCTTCATGAACTCAGTGACTGAGCTGTGAGCGCCCCCTGCTGCTGACAACCAGACACTACATCACTGTCACTCTCTGATCTCTACTTTGTCTACGGCACGTGATCACGTCTTTATCTACGTCGCTCACTCTCACACACCAAAGTCCACTGGCCCTCTGCTGCCTCCTGTGGTCACTGTGTGTCACTGCAGTCAATCAAACACTGAAGAGACAAAAGAAGACGTTTGAACTCAGTGATGGAGACAGTGTGTGTGTGTGTCTGTGTGTGTGTCTGTCTGTGTGTGTACTTGTGCGTGTCTGTGTTTGTGTGTCTGTGTGTGTGTGTGTGGTTATACATACCCACACACACTGTTACATCAGCACAAACATGAACTGATGAAAAAACTGCTCTGAGGAATGAATGAAACTCACCTTCATTCATTCATTCATTCATTCATTACCCTAACCCTCATTCACTACATTACTCTCTCTCTCTCTCTCTCTCTCTCTCTCTCTCTCTCTCTCAGGTGAATCCTCTCTCTCTCTTTTTTCCTCCTCACTTTAATCTGACGTGATTCTCTCCTCTTCATCTCTGTGGGTTACATTAGATTACATTACATTACATTACATTAGATTACATTAGATTACATTACATTACATTAGATTAGATTAGATTAGATTCAAATTATAATCAGGTTTTTTCCGGAGCTGCTGATTCTGTGTTTTTTCGGATTTTCTTTTCTTTCTTTGTTTGCGTTAAATTCTCGTGATGTTTTCTGGAGCAACAAGCGGCCGCGGCGGCGGTGCGGAAGCGGCAGCGCTGTCGCGGTCACCGCTCTGCTGAACGCGCCGCGGGTCTGTGGATGTTTGTCGGCGGTTGTTGGAGCGGAGCTGCAGCGGCTCACACATCACCGGACCACGGCTGCTTCTCTGGGATGAAGCCGCTCCTGTTGGATCAGTAAAAGTCTGTGTGCTCCGCGGCAGAGGCGGCAGAGGCGGCAGAGGCGGTTCTGCTGTGACTCGATTCTGTTCTTCGTCATGAGCAGCAGCTTTCACCGACACCCGGACCCGAACCCGGGTTCCGTGTTCCGGCTGCTCCTGAACCTCCTGCCGCTCCTGGAAGCGGCCGCCGCTCAGGAGATTTACGCGCCGCACTCCATCCGCGTGGAGGGCGACGTGACGCTGGGGGGGCTGTTCCCGGTGCACGCCCGTGGGGCCCCCGGGGCTCCGTGCGGGGACATGAAGAAGGAGAACGGGATCCACCGACTGGAGGCGATGATGTTCGCTCTGGATCAAATCAACGGCGACGACGAGCTGCTGCCGAACGTGACGCTGGGCGCGCGCGTCCTGGACACCTGCTCTCGGGACACGCACGCGCTCGAGCAGTCCCTGACGTTCGTGCAGGCGCTGATCCAGAAGGACACGTCTGACGTCAGGTGCACGAGCGGAGAAGCGCCGGTGTTCGTGAAACCGGAGAAAGTGGTGGGCGTGGTGGGCGCGTCCACGAGCTCCGTGTCCATCATGGTGGCGAACATCCTGCGACTGTTCCAGGTACAGCTGCGATGTTATGGACAGGTGAAGTTTCACAAAGTGCCACAGGGGGGAGCTGCTTCTCTTCACCGACACAGTTTTACAATGCAAGCAACATTTATGTTATATACGTTTAACTTTCGTACATTTGTTTAAGTTCGTAACTTTGTTAACGGTAGTTACTTTTAATGTTAGTGACTTTAACGTTAATAACTTTAAGATGAGTAACTTTAACGTTAATAACTTTAAGATGAGTAACTTTAACGTTAGTGACTTTAACGTGAGTAACTTTAACGTGAGTATCTTTTAAGCTAGTAACTTTAACGTGAGTGACTTTAACGTTAGTGACTGTCTGTCTCTCTCTCTGTCTGTCTCTCTGTCTGTCTGTCTCTCTCTCTGTCTGTCTGTCTGTCTGTCTGTCTGTGGTCCAGATCCCTCAGATCAGTTACGCCTCCACGGCTCCGGAGCTTAGCGATGACCGTCGTTACGACTTCTTCTCTCGCGTCGTTCCTCCGGACAGTTTCCAGGCTCAGGTGATGGTGGACGTCGTCATGGCGATGGGCTGGAACTACGTGTCCACTGTGGCGTCGGAGGGAAGCTACGGAGAAAAGGGCGCGGACGCTTTCACGCAACTCTCCAGAGACTCAGGTGAGAGCGGGAAAAAACTGTTATTTTTCTAAACTTAGTTTCATGTTCACACAGTTTTTGTGGTGTTTTCATGTCGTCTAACTTTTTGAGACTTTGTCTTAGACATAAACGTTAGTCTTAACCCTAACCCAGAAACGTGAGGTTGAGTCTTGGCCCTAACCCTAACATAAACGTTAGTCTTAACCCTAACCCTAACATAAATGTTAGTCTTAACCCTAACCCTAACATAAACATAAGTCTTAACCCTAACCCAGAAACGTGAGGTTGAGTCTTGGCCCTAACCCTAATATAAACGTTAGTCTTAACCCTAACCCTAACATAAACGTTAGTCTTAACCCTAACCCTAACATAAACGTTAGTCTTAACCCTAACCCTGATATAAACGTTAGTCTTAACCCTAACCCTAACATAAACGTTAGTCTTAACCCTAACCCTAACATAAACGTTAGTCTTAACCCTAACCCTAACATAAACATTAGTCTTAACCCTAACCCTAATATAAACGTTAGTCTTAACCCTAACCCTAACATAAATGTTAGTCTTAGTCCTAATACAAACATTAGTGCTCAGGTAAACCCAACATAAACGTTCATGCTAGCCCTAGCCCCTTAACATGAGGCTTAATCTAACGTAAATGTTAGGTTGAGTCCTGGCCCTAACATAAATCTTAGGCTTAGGCTTAGGCTTAGTCTTAGCCCTAACATAAACACTTGGGGTAGTCTTGGCCCTAACATAAATATAAGGTTTAGCCCTAACAAACGTGAGGTTCAGCCCTAACCCTAAACTTTTGTGCGCAGGGCTAACCCTAACATAAACGTGAGTCTTAGCTAACCCTTTACCCCTAACTGTGAGACCTAGCCCTAACATAGGGTTAGCCCTTGCCCTAACATAAACATAATCGTTAGCCAAAGATAAGGGTGAGGCTTAACCCTAACATAAACGTTTGTTTCCCCCGGGCTAACCCTAACATGGAAGTGAGGGTTACGTCTAACCCTAACCCCCTAACTGTGAGACCTAACCCTAACATAGGGGTTAGCTCTCTACTCTGTGTGTGTGTGTGTGTGTGTGTGTGTGTGTGTGTGTGTGTGTGTGTGTGCGTGCATGCGCGTGTGTGTGTGTGTGTGTGTGTGTGTGTGTGCGTGCATGCGCGTGTGTGTGTGACCTAGAGCTGTTCATCATCAACTGAAGCATCAAGAGGAAATAATGAGAGGAACAGATGTTATGAACAGGAAGGAAGAGGAAGTTTACTTTCACAGTTTTACATCACGTCGTGGGCGTGGCTTTAGTCTGCTGAGTTAACTGAGCAGTGATCGTCATGGCAACAGTAGAGGACACCAGTTACATCATTCTTTTGTGACGCTCTGATTGGATGAGTCGTCATGACCCGAACTTTACCATCTGTTACCTGATCAAAATCCTTCAGGCTGTTACTGAGAGGACCCTGAACACCTCACAGAGAGGATCCTGAACGCCTCTGAGAGGACCCTGTACGCCTCACATAGAGGACCCTGAACGCCTCACAGAGAGGACCCTGAACGCCTCACCGTGAGGACCCTGAACGCCTCACAGAGAGTACCCTGAACGCTTCCGAGAGGACCCTGAACGCCTCACCGAGAGGACCCTGAACGCCTCACAGAGAGGACCCTGAACACCTCACTGAGTTGCTTCCTGTCGTCCATCAAACAGCTGACGCCTGCTGCTGTTCTCAGAGTTCGCAGCTCATTTCGTAACGACTCACAAATCACGACCTCGTCTTCGTCTTCACGCTAACGACACTTCGCTCTGAGCCAAACCTCAGATTTATGTTTTATTACGACTAAATATTGATCCAGGTTCATTCTCCACTTATAGTGTGTGTGTGTGTGTGTGTGTGTGTGTGTGTGTGTGTGTGTGTGTGTGTGTGTGTGTGTGTGCACTGACTTATGGTCTGGTTCAGCTCCAGCTGCTGAAAAGTGGATGAATGTCTGCGAGTGTCTAAACTTACAAGGTCGTGGTGTGATGTGTTGCCGGGGGCGTCGTTGCCGGGGGCGTCGTTGCCGGGGGCGTCGTTGCCGGGGGCGTGGTCAAAGCTCAGGGTTGAACAGTTCATGACGGCCTGTCACTCAGTTCACTGCTACACACTAAAGGACAGTATGTGATTCTTTGAACTGTGCTTGAATGAGGCGCTCTGAGCGCCCCCCTGTGGTGAGAACCATGAGTCCAGTGGAAACACTGAAAACAAACTCCCAACATGAAGTTTCTGAAGTAAACCACTCACTCTCCCACACCAAACCAGCAGAGAACCAGCAGACAACCAGCAGCTAAAACCAGTGATTTCCTCTTTGGACTTTGGTGTGGGAGAGTGACTGCTTTGTTTTCTTGATGGAGTTTGTGTGAAATTAAATCTGGAGCATTTTTCTTCTCTGGTGAAAACGTCGTGGACAGAAATGACCTCGGGGTTAAATCTGCTTCATCTTCATCTTCATCTTCATCTTCATCTTCATCCTCTCCACGAACATTATCCTCATTAAATTAAAACAACTGTCTGTGTGTGTGTGTTTGTGTGTGTGTGTCTGTGTGTGTCTCTGTGTTTGTGTGTCTGTGTGTGTGTACTTTTGCTTGTGTGTGTGTGTGTGTTTGTCTGTGTGTGTGTACTTGTGCTTGTGTGTGTGTGTCTGTGTGTGTCTCTGTGTGTGTGTGTCTGTGTGTGTGTACTTGTGCTTGTGTGTGTGTGTGTGTCTGTGTGTGTGTACTTGTGCTTGTGTGTGTGTGTCTGTGTGTGTCTCTGTGTGTGTCTGTGTGTGTGTACTTGTGCTTGTGTGTGTGTGTGTTTGTGTGTGTCTGTGTGTGTCTCTGTGTGTGTGTACTTGTGCTTGTGTGTGTGTGTGTGTGTCTGTGTGTGTCTCTGTGTGTCTCTGTGTGTGTGTACTTGTGCTTGTGTGTGTGTGCTTGTTCACTGGAATAATGTTTTCATTTCAAATCTTCTGAAGGGAAACTGTTCCAGCTGTCACTGTCAGAAGCCCAGGGGATTGTGGGTAATTGATGAAGAAGATGTTTGTTCCGTTAACAAATGTAAAGTGGTTCATTTTCTTTGTGTGACTGTCATCACTGGACATAACATGATTTAACACAAGCTAATTGCTCTGTTGGGGCTAATGCTAACTTGACTACCAATGCTAAGCTAATTACTTCCTTGGAGCTAATGCTAAGCCAAGTGCATTCATAGTAAAGTGTAAAAGACGTTGCCAGACTTAGCGACTTCCTTGCTCACTTCCTGCCCCGCCCTCTCTCTCTTGCTCTCAACATTAGAACATTAAAGGATTTCAACATTAGGAGATCTTGATGTTTACATTTCCTGTTTCCTGTTTCCTGTTTCCTGTTTGCTCAGGTGGAATCTGTATCGCTCAGTCACTGAAAATCCCTCGCGACCATAAACCCTCAGACTTTGATAAGATCATCCGTCGGCTGCTGGACACTCACCGCGCCCGCGCTGTCATCCTGTTCGCCGACAATGACCACATCAGGTGACTTTACATGTGACTGATGACATCACAGGTCAGCGATCATGTGACTGATGACGTCATCGCTCATCGATCATGTGACTGATGACGTCATCGCTCAGCGATCATGTGACTGATGACGTCATCGCTCAGCGATCATGTGACTGATGACGTCATCGCTCAGTGATCATGGGACTGATGACATCATCATGTTTGTGTTTCCTGTTTCTCATCATTTCTCCAGAACACGTTTGTTTTTCTTCCATCGATTCATCGACTCGTTCGTTCTGTGATTCGTTCACAAACGACTTCAGAAACAAACGTTTGGTCAAATCAATACAAAAGTCAAAGAACAAGAGATGAAACCTGAGGACAAGCTGACTGTGCTGTGAGCGCCCCCTGCTGCTGAAATACATATAATTGGTTCTGGTTATTTGGGTTCTATTCTTAACGGAATCACAAAAATATACATAGTGAAGTGAGCCAAACTGAGTCAAACTGATCCAAACTGAGCCAAACTGATCCAAACTGAGTCAAACTGAGCCAAACTGATCCAAACTGAGCCAAACTGAGTCAAACTGATCCAAACTGAGTCAAACTGAGTCAAACTGATCCAAACTGAGTCAAACTGAGTCAAACTGATCCAAACTGAGTCAAACTGAGTCAAACTGAGCCAAACTGATCCAAACTGAGTCAAACTGAGCCAAACTGATCCAAACTGAGCCAAACTGATCCAAACTGAGTCAAACTGAGCCAAACTGATCCAAACTCAACACTCTGTGGAAACATGACTTATTGGATCGTTGGAGGAGTCCAAGTCTTTGCACTGTGATGTCATCAACCTTCAAATGATGTGACGTGACTCGTGGTCTGTGTGTGTGTCTGTGTGTGTGTGTATGTGTGTGTGTCTGTGTGTGTGTGTATGTGTGTGTGTCTGTGTGTGTGTCTGTCTGTGTGTGTGTGTGTGTCTGTCTGTGTGTCTGTCTGTGTGTGTGTGTGTGTGTGTGTGTGTGTCTCTGTCTCTGTGTTTCTCTCTGTGTGTGTGTGTGTGTGTGTGTGTGTGTGTGTGTGTGTGTGTGTGTGTGAACACAGGGGGATCCTGAAGGCCAGTCAAAGAGCTGGTCAGATTGGTCACTTCCTGTGGATTGGCTCTGACAGCTGGGGAAACAAAAACACTCCCATTCACCAAGTGGAAGATGCTGCAGTGGGAGCAGTGACCATTCTGCTCAAGAGGACCATCATCAGTGGTCAGTGATCTTCTTCTTCTTCTTCTACTGTGGTCTGAGACAGATCAAGGCCATATGAAGCCACGCCCCCTGATATTCCTGTGACATTTTAACTGTTCTTTGTCTTTTTTAACTGTTCTATGAACTGTTTTGTTTGTGTCTTTGACTTTTTCCTCTCACCACTTGTCGTTTTCCAGGTTTTGATTCATACTTTATGTCGAGAACGTTGGAGAACAACAGGAGGAACGTGTGGTTCGCTGAGTTCTGGGAAGAAAACTTCAACTGTAAACTGATGAGTTCGTCCAGGAAAGATGAGAAGAGCAGGAAGTGCACGGGTCAGTGTGTGTGTGTGTGTGTGTGTGTGTGTGTGTGTCTGTGTGTGTGTGTCTGTGTGTCTGTGTGTGTGTCTGTGTGTGTGTGTGTGTGTGTGTGTGTGTGTGTGTGTCTGTGTGTGTCTGTGTGTGTGTGTGTGTGTGTGTGTGTGTGTGTGTGTCTGTGTGTGTGTGTGTGTGTGTGTGTGTGTGTGTGTGTGTGTGTGTGTCTGTGTGTGTGTGTGTCTGTGTGTGTGTGTGTGTGTGTGTGTCTGTGTGTGTGTGTGTGTGTGTGTGTGTGTGTCTGTGTGTGTGTGTGTGTGTGTGTGTGTCTGTGTGTGTGTGTCTGTGTGTGTCTGTGTGTGTGTGTGTGTGTCTGTCTGTCTGTGTGTCTGCGTGTGTCAGTTTTTGCTGCTTCATGTCATAAAGTTGTAGAAACTGTTTCTGAGGAACTGGATCGACTGAACCAGAATCAGAACCAGTTCCTCAGACCAGAATCAGAACCAGACCCTCAGAGCAGAATCAGAACCAGACCCTCAGACCAGAACCAAAACCAGTTCCTCAGACCAGAATCAGAACCAGACCCTCAGACCAGAACCAGAACCAGTTCCTCAGACCAGAATCAGAACCAGTTCCTCAGACCAGAACCAGAACCAGACCCTCAGAGCAGAATCAGAACCAGACCCTCAGACCAGAACCAGAACCAGTTCCTCAGAGCAGAATCAGAACCAGACCCTCAGACCAGAATCAGAACCAGACTCTCAGACCAGAACCAGAACCATGATGATGGTCTCTGTGCCTCAGGTCAGGAACGCATCGGCATCGACTCCAAATATGAGCAGGAAGAGAAGGTCCAGTTAGTGATGGACGCCGTGTTGGCCGTGGCTCACGCTCTCCACAACATGCAGAAGGATTTATGTCCAGAAAAGTCTGGCATCTGTGCTGAGATGGAACAGTCCGGAGGGAAGAAGCTGCTCAGGTACATCCGCAACGTCCGCTTCAACGGTGAGTGAAGAAGAAGTTTAGGATTAAATCTAAACTAATCCAGACTTTAAGTCACATGAACACTTCCTCTCAAACAGGAAGTGCTGGTACCGCAGTGACCTTTAATCGTAACGGCGACGCTCCGGGGCGCTACGACCTCTTCCAGTACCAGAGGAATAACGTGACGGGTTACCGTGGTTACCGTGTGATCGGACAGTGGACGGAGACGCTGCAGCTCAACGTGAGTCACTCACACACACACACACACACACACACACACACACACACACACACACACACACACACACACACACACACACCTCCATGTTAAAGGAACAGTTCTAGGTTTAGTTTAGTTCTAGTGTTGGTGATTCTAATGTTGTCTGTGCTGAGAGCGCGCGTGTGTGTCTGTGTGTCTGTGTGTGTGTGTGTGTGTGTGTGTGTGTCTCTGTGCGTGTGTGTGTATATGTGTGTGTGTCTGTGTGTGTGTGTGTGTGTGTGTGTCTCTGTGCGTGTGTGTCTCTGTGCGTGTGTGTCTCTGTGCGTGTGTGTGTCTCTGTGTGTGTGTGTGTGTCCTCAGCAGGGCTGCTGACATGAACCCTTTACTGCGTGTTCATGTCAGGTCGTTCACACGTTCATCTGCAGTGACGTCAAAACTTTATCAACAACCTGGTCTGACAACAGAGCACCTGTCTGTCTGTCTGTCTGCTGTTCACTGATAAGACCACAGACAGACAGAGAGACAGACACAGACAGACAGACAGACATAGGGAGGACTGTCCACATGTAAATGAGTTCAGATAAATCACTAAAGGCCACATCATCACCTTATCCGTCTGCGTCACCACAGAGACTACACCTATCGGTCACCACGACTTCTGCGACTTCTGCGTCGTGGTGACTGATACACGCTGCAATTTCCCGCCCGATCAGTAGGGGTCGCTGTGCAAGGTTGTTGTGCTTCTGGCTA
>NC_139822.1:20616210-20643710 GCF_963457635.1 Microchirus variegatus
GATGATGAGCTTCTCATGTTGTCGAAGGGTTCAAAAACTTAATTGACAAATAACCCTGACCTCTGAACGACACTACGGGGTTTTTACTTTATATTTGTAATGTTTTAATTGAATAATGGTATAGCATAAATTCCCAAAAAATGGAAAAGTAAAATTTCCTAAAAAAGAAACAAACAATAATAATAATTAAAAAATTACAATATATTATCTCTATATATATTATAATATATGAAAAAATATTCTCCAGGGGATTTAGGAAGTACAGTATATCCATGTTCCAGGTGTTCCAGGTGTTCCAGGTTGTTGGTCACTGCATGCCTGATGTGTTTGATGGTCAGCTGACTCAGAATAGGACTTTGATCTGTTTCTTATTTTCCAGAGAATAAGATAAAACTCTATATTTAAAAACAGAAGCATGTATGTTTTCTACCGTTTGTATTTTCATGTCGCTGCTTTGCTGCTGATCTTCTGTGGTGTCGTCTTTTTTACTTGTGTCTCTGCAGAAAACACTTTGGTATTTGTGTATTTTTCACTTGACTGACTGTGTAATTGTTGATCTCTTCCTCTTCATGATGAAGAAACTGTGGATTTGTACGTCATCATCTTTTGCCTGAAAAGAGAAAAAGTCTTATTCTTTTGTTTTTCTTGTGCTTGACTTGAGTTCTAACTTTGAAAATTAAACAAATGGAAAAGTGAACTGCATGTCTGATTTCACAGAAAAACACCAATAAAAGTTAACATGGAGTCCCTGAACGCACCACACAGTTAACTTTCACCTGCTTCTGGTTTTTCTCTCATTTTCATTTGTTCTAAAACTGAAACAGAATTCACTGAGATAAACGACTGTATTTTACAATTAACCAGATTTTCTTTGCATAGTTGTTTTTCACCTTTGTCCAGCAGAGGGCAGCTGTCACTAAACCATCTGCACCACAAACTATCCACGATTATTTGATGTTGTTGTTTTTGGACCAACTCCTTTACCTCGCCTTTTGAAGGGAAATATTTTTTTATTTGACTGTCGACTAAGTTTTGTCTTCTGCTGTGAATCAAGCCTTAACAAAGCTTAGCTTTCTACTTCCTGTGGAAATAGGAAGTGTGGAGCACATGGTGAGTGAAATGTACCTCTGTACTTTCTTGTGAAGAAATGCTTAAACTTGGTGTTTTTGACATTTTATTATTCAACACTCCAATGTTTACTGTTTTGCACGTTTTCATGCTGTAAGTTTACTTTTTAAAACATTTTTTTGCCTAGTATGGATGTAAATGTGGAATTCCCAACATTTAAAAATATGCAGTAGTAGCTTAAGCTCATGGAAATATATGTAAAAACATGTGGATGTTAGCTGAAGTGTCAGCCAAAGACTGATGCTGCTGAATTGAAGCAGAGAAAAACTACAGAGGTTTTAAAGGGATAGCTTGTTATTCTCCAATTTGCCACAGTTTGGTGCCATTTGAAATTTCTTAGGCACCAAATTATTAAACCCATTTAATTTTAAAACACAAGGATTATATTGGTCTCTAACATGAATAGATTTTCAGAAAACTGCAACATAATAAAAACAGTAACAACAATAATGGCAAGAATAACAACAATAACGGGCATTAAAAACAAACTTGAAAGATGTATTTATTAATTTCAACTACTTATAATAGTTACAATTTTCACAGTATTTACAATCTACTCGTGCATCACGATAATTGTATTTTCAAGTCTAAGCCAGGTTAAAAAAGAATTATAAATGAATAGTGCCAAAGGTGTTATGTACAATTTAATTAGACAAACTTAAAAAAAAAACAAAAAAGAAAAGAAAATGTTAGGATACTTTGGGGTCACTGAGGCCACTTACTCTTTTCCACCATTCCAGAAACAATATCCATATTTGTCCCTACTTCCGAGGTGATCAGCTCCGCCTCTGCGGACGCTTCATGCAGAGCAGCTTTGGATCCAATCTTCCTCTACATGTAATAACAACTTTGTCCACCAGAGGGCAGTCTGAAGAATTCAGCATCCATAAATCAAATGTGACCCTCTTTGTAAAAACACATTGGTTCACCAGGAAGCTGTTCCACCATGTGAACCAATCCATTACCCATAATGCTTTGTGAAGACTAAAAAGTGAAGAAAACAGTGTCTTTTGTCTAAAATAAATCACATTTTGACTGTGAAACATTTAACAAAAGATGGTAAAACAGTGTCAAAAAGTTTGTGATACATATTTGTGTAATAATTCAAGTTTTATCATTTAATTCTTTACCAGCACCATAAGTGATAAGACTTTAGTGGACGTTAAATACTCTGTCTTTCTCCAGTGAATGTAGTTAAACACAGGTCAGTTTAAATACTGTAGCAGCACTGGATGAAACTCACCATGTTATGTCATGGTTTGCCCACACGAGGGCAGTGTTCAATATAAATTATATATATACATTTATTATATATTCTTCATGAAATGTAATACTTGCCCACTAGTGGGCAATTTAGATACCTTAAGATTACAAGTTATATTTCACCTTAAATGTGATGTCATATTTAACCACTGGAGGGCAGTTGAAATAATTAAGTATCCATAAATTAAATTTGAGTTTGCATGTAATGACGTGTTTGTCTTCTAGGGGCAGTCTGAAGAATCCAGCAGCCATGAATCAGATTTGGCCTTAATTGTAATGTCAAACTTGTCCACTAGAGGGCAGTTGAAATAATTAAGTATCCATGCATCAAATTTGAGCTTACATGTAATGACATGTTTGTCCACTAGAGGGCAGTTTGAAGAACCCAGCAGCCATAAATCAGATTTGACCTTACCTGTAATGTCAAACTTGTCCACTAGAGGGCAGTTGAAATAATTTAGCAGCTATAAATCAGATTTGACATAACATATAATGACATGTTTGTCCACCAGAGGGCAGTCTGAAGAATCCAGCAGCCAAAAGTCAAATTTGACCTTACATGTAATGACACCTTTGTCCACTAGAGGGCAGTCGGAAGAATTTAGCAGCCATAAATCAGATTTGACCTTAAATGTAATAACACGTTTGTCCACTAGAGGGCAGTCTGACCAATCCAGCAGCCATAACTCAGATTTGACCTTGCTTGTAATGTCAAACTTGTCCACTAGAGGGCAGTTGAAATAATTAAGTATCCATACATCAAATTTGAGCTTGCATGTAATGACATGTTTGTCCACTGGAGGGCAATTGAAATAATTAAATATCCATACATCAAATTTGAGCTTGCATGTTATGACATGTTTGTCCACTAGAGGGCAATTTGAAGAACCCAGCAGCCATAAATCAGATTTGACATTACTTGTAATGTCAAACTTGTCCACTAGAGGGCAGTTGAAATAATTTAGCAGCTATAAATCAGATTTGACATAACATATAATGATGTGTTTGTCCACCAGAGGGCAGTCTGAAGAATCCAGCAGCCAAAAGTCAAATTTGACATTACATGTAATGACACCTTTGTCCACTAGAGGGCAGTCTGACCAATCCAGCAGCCATAAATCAGATTTGACCTTGCTTGTAATGTCAAACTTGTCCACTAGAGGGCAGTTGAAATAATTAAGTATCCATACATCAAATTTGAGCTTGCATGTAATGACATGTTTGTCCACAAGAGGGCAATTGAAATCATTAAATATCCATACATCAAATTTGAGCTTGCATGTTATGACATGTTTGTCCACTAGAGGGCAATTAGAAGAACCCAGCAGCCATAAATCAGATTTGACATTACATGTACCAACACCTTTGTCCACCAGAGGGCAGTCTGAAGAATTCAGCATCCATAAATCAAATGTGACCCTCTTTGTAAAAACACATTGGTTCACCAGGAAGCTGTTCCACCATGTGAACCAATCCATTACCCATAATGCTTTGTGAAAACTTAAAAGTGAAGAAAACAGTGTCTTTTGTCTAAAATAAATCACATTTTGACTGTGAAACATTTGACAAAAGATGGTAAAACAGTGTCAAAAAGTTTGTGATACATATTTGTGTAATAATTCAAGTTTTATCATTTAATTCTTTACCAGCACCATAAGTGATAAGACTTTAGTGGACGTTAAATACTCTGTCTTTCTCCAGTGAATGATGTTCATTGCAGCTCAGTTTAAATACTGTAGCAGCACTGGTTGAAACTCACCATGCTCTGTCATGGTTTGCCCACACGAGGGCAGTGTTCAATATTAAATACATATATTATATATTTCTTTCATGAAATTTAATACTTGCCCACTAGTGGGCAGTTTAAATGCCTTTAGATTACAAGTTATATTTCACCTTAAATGTGATGTCATATTTAACCACTGGAGGGCAGTTGAAATAATTAAGTATCCATGAATTAAATTTGAGTTTGCATGTAATGATGTGTTTGCCTACTAGGGGGCGGTCTGAAGAATTTTGGAGCCATGAATCAGATTTGACATTACATGTAATGACACCTTTGTCCATCAGAGGGCAGTCTGAAGAATTTATTAGCCATTAATCAAATTTGACGTTACATGTAATGACATGTTTGCCCACTAGAGGGCAGTCTGAAGAATCCAGCAGCCATGAATCAGATTTGGCCTTAATTGTAATGTCATATTTGTCCACTAGAGGGCAGTTGAAATAATTAAGTATCCATGCATCAAATTTGAGCTCACATGTAATGACATGTTTGTCCACTAGAGGGCAGTTTGAAGAACCCAGCAGCCATAAATCAGATTTGACCTCACATGTAATAACACCTTTGTCCACTAGAGGGCAGTCGGAAGAATCCAGCAGCCATAAATCAGATTTGACCTTGCTTGTAATGTCAAACTTGTCCACTAGAGGGCAGTTGAAATAATTAAGTATCCATACATCAAATTTGAGCTTGCATGTAATGACATGTTTGTCCACTAGAGGGCAATTGAAATAATTAAATATCCATACATCAAATTTGAGCTTGCATGTTATGACATGTTTGTCCACTAGAGGGCAATTTGAAGAACCCAGCAGCCATAAATCAGATTTGACATTACTTGTAATGTCAAACTTGTCCACTAGAGGGCAGTTGAAATAATTTAGCAGCTATAAATCAGATTTGACATAACATATAATGATGTGTTTGTCCACCAGAGGGCAGTCTGAAGAATCCAGCAGCCAAAAGTCAAATTTGACCTTACATGTAATGACACCTTTGTCCACTAGAGGGCAGTCTGACCAATCCAGCAGCCATAAATCAGATTTGACCTTGCATGTAATGTCAAACTTGTCCACTAGAGGGCAGTTGAAATAATTAAGTATCCATACATCAAATTTGAGCTTGCATGTAATGACATGTTTGTCCACTAGACGGCAATTGAAATAATTAAATATCCATACATCAAATTTGAGCTTGCATGTAATGACATGTTTGTCCACTAGAGGGCAATTTGAAGAACCCAGCAGCCATAAATCAGATTTGACATTACTTGTAATGTCAAACTTGTCCACTAGAGGGCAGCTGAAATAATTTAGCAGCTATAAATCAGATTTGACATAACATATAATGACATGCTTCTTCACCAGAGGGCAGTCTGAAGAATCCAGCAGCCAAAAGTCAAATTTGACATTACATGTAATGACACCTTTGTCCACTAGAGGGCAGTCTGACCAATCCAGCAGCCATAAATCAGATTTGACCTTGCTTGTAATGTCAAACTTGTCCACTAGAGGGCAGTTGAAATAATTAAGTATCCATACATCAAATTTGAGCTTGCATGTAATGACATGTTTGTCCACAAGAGGGCAATTGAAATAATTAAATATCCATACATCAAATTTGAGCTTGCATGTTATGACATGTTTGTCCACTAGAGGGCAATTAGAAGAACCCAGCAGCCATAAATCAGATTTGACATTACATGTACCAACACCTTTGTCCACCAGAGGGCAGTCTGAAGAATTCAGCATCCATAAATCAAATGTGACCCTCTTTGTAAAAACACATTGGTTCACCAGGAAGCTGTTCCACCATGTGAACCAATCCATTACCCATAATGCTTTGTGAAAACTTAAAAGTGAAGAAAACAGTGTCTTTTGTCTAAAATAAATCACATTTTGACTGTGAAACATTTGACAAAAGATGGTAAAACAGTGTCAAAAGTTTGTGATACATATTTGTGTAATAATTCAAGTTTTATCATTTAATTCTTTACCAGCACCATAAGTGATAAGACTTTAGTGGAGGTTAAATACTCTGTCTTTCTCCAGTGAATGATGTTCAATGCAGCTCAGTTTAAATACTGTAGCAGCACTGGATGAAACTCACCATGCTCTGTCATGGTTTGCCCACACGAGGGCAGTGTTCAATATTAAATACATATATTATATATTTCTTTCATGAAATTTAATACTTGCCCACTAGTGGGCAGTTTAAATGCCTTTAGATTACAAGTTATATTTCACCTTAAATGTGATGTCATATTTAACCACTGGAGGGCAGTTGAAATAATTAAGTATCCATGAATTAAATTTGAGTTTGCATGTAATGATGTGTTTGCCTACTAGGGGGCGGTCTGAAGAATTTTGGAGCCATGAATCAGATTTGACATTACATGTAATGACACCTTTGTCCATCAGAGGGCAGTCTGAAGAATTTATTAGCCATTAATCAAATTTGACGTTACATGTAATGACATGTTTGCCCACTAGAGGGCAGTCTGAAGAATCCAGCAGCCATGAATCAGATTTGGCCTTAATTGTAATGTCAAACTTGTCCACTAGAGGGCAGTTGAAATAATTAAGTATCCATGCATCAAATTTGAGCTCACATGTAATGACATGTTTGTCCACTAGAGGGCAGTTTGAAGAACCCAGCAGCCATAAATCAGATTTGACCTCACATGTAATAACACCTTTGTCCACTAGAGGGCAGTCGGAAGAATCCAGCAGCCATAAATCAGATTTGACCTTGCTTGTAATGTCAAACTTGTCCACTAGAGGGCAGTTGAAATAATTAAGTATCCATACATCAAATTTGAGCTTGCATGTAATGACATGTTTGTCCACTAGAGGGCAATTGAAATAATTAAATATCCATACATCAAATTTGAGCTTGCATGTTATGACATGTTTGTCCACTAGAGGGCAATTTGAAGAACCCAGCAGCCATAAATCAGATTTGACATTACTTGTAATGTCAAACTTGTCCACTAGAGGGCAGTTGAAATAATTTAGCAGCTATAAATCAGATTTGACATTACATGTAATAACACCTTTGTCCACCAGAGGGCAGTCTGACCAATCCACCAGCCATAAATCAGATTTGACATTACATGTAATGACACCTTTGTCCACTAGGGGGCAGTCTGAAAAATTTAGCAGCCATAAATCAGATTTGACCTTACATGTAATAACACGTTTGTCCACCAGAGGGCAGTCTGACCAATCCAGCAGCCATAAATCAGATTTGACCTTGCATGTAATGTCAAACTTATCCACTAGAGGGCAGTTGAAATAATTAAGTATCCATACATCAAATTTGAGCTTGCATGTTATGACATGTTTGTCCACTAGAGGGCAATTTGAAGAACCCAGCAGCCATAAATCAGATTTGACATTACATGTAATAACAACTTTGTCCACCAGAGGGCAGTCTGAATAATTCAGCATCCATAAATCAAATGTGACCCTCTTTGTAAAAACACATTGGTTCACCAGGAAGCTGTTCCACCATGTGAACCAATCCATTACCCATAATGCTTTGTGAAGACTAAAAAGTGAAGAAAACAGTGTCTTTTGTCTAAAATAAATCACATTTTGACTGTGAAACATTTAACAAAAGATGGTAAAACAGTGTCAAAAAGTTTGTGATACATATTTCTGTAATAATTCAAGTTTTATCATTTAATTCTTTACCAGCACCATAAGTGATAAGACTTTAGTGGACGTTAAATACTCTGTCTTTCTCCAGTGAATGTAGTTAAACACAGGTCAGTTTAAATACTGTAGCAGCACTGGATGAAACTCACCATGTTATGTCATGGTTTGCCCACAGGAGGGCAGTGTCAAAGGTTCATTGTAATTAATATAATCCCAGACTTCTTTGTCAAAGAGTAAGAACTCAATCTCAAATTCTCTGTAAATCACAGTTCATGTTTAATGTTAGTTTTGTCCACCAGTGGGCACTCGAAGAAATGCAACCACAAATAGAAGCAGCGATCAGTGAATTCAGCATCAGTGCGGTCAGTGAACGCAGCATCAGTGCGGTCAGTGAACGCAGCATCAGTGTGGTCATCTGAACAGTATTTTTTACAGTCGAGTTTAATGTTTTGAGCATTTTTTTTACAGTGTAGGTTGTGCATAGGTTGTGTTTTTTATCAGTTATGGATGTTTGTTCTGCTCTTTTATAAAGTTTTGTTGACTTTACAAAAATGATGTTGAGACAACTCAAGATAAGTGAATATCATCAACATTAAAGAAAAGCATTAAGTCAACATAAACAATCATGTTTGTTTAGCAGATGTTCACTGAATTTATACATGAAATAAAATATTTAAATGCATTTAAAAGTCATGTTGGTGCTCGCCCCCTCCCCTCCTGTTAAATGGCTGCATGAGTGGGTGTGTCTGTCAGTGGGTGGGTGTGTCAGCTTGTCTTTGCCCCTGCAGGTTGGCCAGAGAAACCCCTTTCCCTGGTTTCCCTCTAACTCACCTGCTGCATGTTACTGTGATTGCCTCCACTCAGTTCACTCAGTTCACTCAGCCTGGAGCAGTTCACCAGTTTGGAGGTTTGTTTGCTCTTGACCTTGAGTCCTGACTGTCACATGTTAGCATTTGTGTTAGCCCATTAGCTTTTTGTTTGTTAGCATCTTAGCCCAATAGATTTTTGTATGTTATCCATTAGCATTTTGTTTGTTTGTATATTAGTATTGTATGTCAGTCCATTAGCTTTTTGTATATTAGCCCATTAACTTTTTGTGTTGTATATTAGCATTTATGTCAGCCTATTGTTAGTTAGCATGTTAGCGTTTGTATTTTAGCTCACTAACTTTTAGTTTGTTGGCATTTTTCAGTGTGCCTGTTGATACTGGGCGGTTTAAATATAATTAACAATTTGGTGACAATGTTCTTAATTTAGATATCAATTAATAAAAAACCGTTGATGTTTGCAGTCCTCACACCTGCTGCAGCAGTAGCTAACGCTAGCTAGGAGGCAGCACATGGTGAGTGAAGTGTTTGCTCTGCACTTTCTCTTCTCTTATTAAAGTACTAATCTCCAGTTATGTGACATTTTATAATTTGACACTACAGTGATTGTGATTGAGGTCGCCATGAAGCTCTGCAGAAGCCTGATAACGAGCTGTTGATCTGAATCAGGTTTTGGAGCAGGACAATATGTAAAACATGGAGCCTGCTCTAAACAGGCTCAGGTTAGCATTAGCTCACTGATGTTTGGTATTTAAAACATTTTTACAGTGTGCTGTGGTATCATATCACATTTGCTGGTTTTACAGCTTATTTCCTGCTCTCATTCTTATCGTCCATTTACCAGAACAGGCTTCTTGCTCTTTGCTGCAAAAAGCCAGACCGGATTCCATGGACGGACGGGACTGGATTGGATTTGGGTTTCTGCTGAAACAAAATGAATCAAACTGACTTGAGTGGCTCCTCTACAAAATGGCTGCCTTATAATTCAAACAGGTTTGGGCCGGTGATTGATTTGTGTGGTGTTCTTTGGTTTTATTTTTGGTGTTTTTACAAAGGTTTTTTCTATAAGCAAAACATATGGTATGGTGTCCCGTGAGTGTCAAATGTGTGGTGTTTAAAACTTTAAAAACGAAATACTCCAAGGTTTTGCCAGAGTTTAAAGGTTTTTTTTTAAACTGGTGTTAGGGTTAGGGTCACTTACCACTGTGCTGTATATAAAGGTTTGTGTCTTTTTGGTTTGATGTGAGGTTTTTCCTGTTGTGCATCAAAAGGTTCAAACTGCAAAGTGGTTGCATCCGATCTAAAATGTATCAGGTTTTGGTCTTCAAGACAAAAGGTGTCAATGGTGCATTTTTACTTTTTGGGTTTTTCCTCTGTAAGTCAACTTAAAATGGCTGAATGTTATCAAAACTATTTTATTCAGCTTTCAAACAGGTTTGATCTGTGTGGTGTACTTTGGTTATTTTTGGTGTTTGTACAAACGAGGTTTAGAAAAAACAACTTTAACCCACTTTGCTCAATTGGATTTATCATCTAAAAGGTATTTTGGTTAAAGGTTGCTTACTTTTGGTGTTTGATTACATGGCGTACTGTGGGGCTTTGGTTTGAGTGTCAAATGTGAGGGTGCTGGTATGGGACAAAGTGGGGAAAAGTGCCACTGTGCTTTTATGTTTGTGTTTTGGTGTGAGGTTTTTCCTGCTGTGCATAAAAAGGTGGACTACTTTGGAATCAAGGACCCAACATGGCTTCCATCATCAAGTTCCAAAGATGGTGAGTAAACCAGACTCCTCCTGATATGAGACACTGACATTTGCTGCTGCTTTAGTTTTTGTTGTTTTCGTATCTGTTCCAGAATCAAGACCCGACATGGACGTTGTGATGGAACGGTCACGCTTGGTGGACGTCTAGGACAACTTTGACGAACTCTGAACACCAGCTGTCAGAAGAGGATGAGTATAGCGATAGTTGTTGGTTGCTGCTGCTTTTGTCTCTGTTAATTTGTTGATTTTTCCTAATCTGTTCCAGAATGGAGACCCAACATGGTTTACCTCGAGGCGGTGCTTGGTGGACGTTCTACCCTACAGTCGCCTCTTCCCAGATCTTATCGGTGACTCCCACTGCACAAAAACAACCTACAGTGGTGAGTATATCAGATTCCTTTGGACGTCAATGAAAGTTTGTCACTGCTTTTCAGTTTTGTTTTTCCCAATCTGTTCCAGAATGGAGACCCAACATGGTCGACCCCGAGGTGGTGCTTGGTGGACGCCCAGGACAACTTAGACGAAGTCTGAACACAAGCTGTCGGAAGAGGATGAGCATTGTTAGTAGTTGTTTGCTGCTGCTTTTGTCTCTTCATTTGTTTGTTTTTCCTAATCGGTTCCAGAATGGAGACCCAAAGCTTGGTGGACTTCCTGCGTCCTGTACAACTTCGACGAACTCTGAACACCAGCTGTCGGAAGAGGATGAGTATTGTTACGTGTTTGCTGCTGCTTTTGTCCCTTTTCATTTGTTTTTCCTAATGTGTTCCAGAATGGAGACACACCATGGTCGACCTCATTGTGGTGCTTGGTGGACGTTCTGGTCTACAGTCGCCTCTTCCCTGATCTGGTCGGTGACTCCCACTGCACAAGAACCTAGAGTGGTGAGTATATCAGATTCCTATGGACATCAATGACAGTTTGGTACTGCTTTTCAGTTTTGTTTTTCCTAATCTGTTCCAGAATGGAGACCCAAGGCTTAGTGGACTTCTGACGTCCTGGACAACTTCGATCTCTGAACACCTACTGTCAGAAGATGAGTATAGTTAGTCTGCTGCTTTTGTCTCTTTTCATTAGTTTGTTAACATCTTTTTTAAGTGTACAACAATCACTTTAGCCACAAAGAGCTGAATATGGTTTAAACACAGGTTGTTTTTTTAAATAAACAGACTCTGGGTTTGTTTCATTTTTGAAATGAAATTTTTGGTGTGGTTTAAAAACGATGAAAGGATTTCAAAGGTGTGTGTAGAGGGGCCCCTCAAGTCAAACAGGTTTGGGCCAGTGATTGATTTGTGTGGTGTTCTTTGGTTTTATTTTTCGTGTTTGTACAAACGAGGTTTACAAATGTTTTTACTCTTAACTTTTATAAAAGAAACATTATTTGGTATGGTGTACTGTGGGTGTCAAATGTGCGGTGTTAAACTTTGAACTCTGGCAAAACCTTGGAGTATTTCGTTTTTAAGGGTGTATTTTTTTTTTTAAATGTGGTGTTTCACTTACCAATGTGCTGTATATAAAGGTTTGTGTCTTTTTGGTTTGGTGTGAGGTTTTTCCTGTTCATCAAAAGGTTAAAACTACAAAGTGGTTGCATCAAATCTAAAAGGTCTCAGGTTTTGGTCTTCAAGACAAAAGGTGTTAGGGCTAGGGTTTTTACTTTTTGGGTTTTTCTCTCGGTAAAACAACTTAAAATGGCTGAAAGCTGAATGAAATAGTTTTGATAACATTCAAACAGGTTTGGTCAATGTGGTGTACTTTTTTTTGGGTGTTTATACAAACAAGGTTTAGAAAAAACAACTCTAAGCCATTTTGCTCAATGGGATTTATCATCTAAAAGGTGTTTTAGTTTGAGGTTGCTTGCTTCTGGTGTTTGATTACATGGCGTACTGTGGGGCTTCGGTTTGAGTGTCAAATGTGCGGTATTTAAAGTTTTAAACACAAGAGGGCGCTGGTATGGGACAAAGTGGGGGAAAATGCCACTGTGCTTTACTTTGTTTATTTTTTGTGTGAGGTTTTTCCTGCTGTGCATAAAAAGGTGGACTACTTTGGAATCAAGGACCCAACATGGCTTCCATCATCAAGTTCCAAAGATGGTGAGTAAACCAGACTCCTCCTCTGATTTGAGACACTGTGATGTTTACTGCTGCTTTAGTTTTTGTTGTTTCCGTATCTGTTCCAGAATCAAGACCCGACATGGACCTTGTGATGGAATGGTCACGCTTGGTGGACGTCCAGGACAACTTTGACAAACTCTGAACACCAGCTGTCAGAAGAGGACAAGTATTATTGTTAGTTTTTGTTTGCCGCCGCTTTTGTCTCTTCATTTGTTTGTTTTTCCTAATCTGTTCCAGAATGGAGACCCAACATGGTCAACCTCGAGGCGGTGCTTGGTGGACGTTCTACCCTACAGTCGCCTCTTCCCTTCTCTCATCGGTGACTCCCACTGCACAAGAAGAACCTGCAGTGGTGAGTATATCAGATTCCTTTGGACATCAATGACAGTTTGATACTGCTTTTCAGTTTTGTTTTTCCTAATCTGTTCCAGAATGGAGACCCAACATGGTCGACCTCGAGGCGGTGCTTGGTGGACGTTCTGGACAACTTGGACGAACTGAACATAGACTGTTGGAAGAGGATGAGTATGATGATATTTCTTTTTGTTTGCGTCGTTGTTGACCTCTAGTTTTGTCGACAGTCGCCTCTTCCCTGATCTCATCGGTGACTCCCACTGCACAAGAAGAACCTACAGTGGTGAGTATATCAGTTTCCTTTGGACATCAGTGACAGTTTGATACTGCTTTTCAGTTTCGTTTTTCCTAATCTGTTTCAGAATGGAGACCCAAGGCTTGGTGGTCTATTGTGGTCGACCTCGAGGCGGTGCTTGGTGGACGTTCTGGACAACTTCGATGAACTCTGAACACAGACTGTCGGAAGAGGATGAGTATGGTGATATTTATTTTTGTTTGTGTCATTGTTGTTGACCTCTACTTTCATCTACAGTCGCCTCTTCCCAGATCTGGTCGGTGACTCCCACTGCACAAGAAGAACCTACAGTGGTGAGTATATCAGATTCCTTTGGACATCAGTGACAGTTTGATACTGCTTTTCAGTTTCGATTTTCCTAATCTGTTTCAGAATGAGACCCAAGGCTTGATGGACTTCCTATGTCCTGGACAACTTCGAAGAACTCTGAACACCAGCTGTCGGAAGAGGATTGTTAGTTGTCGTGTTTGCTGCTGCTTTTGTCTCTGTTCATTTGTTTGTTTTTCCTTATCTGTTCCAGAAGGGAGACCCAACATGTTCGACCTCAAGGTGGTGCTTGGTGGACGTTCTACCCTACAGTCGCCTCTTCCTTGATCTCATCGGTGACTCCTACTGCACAAGAAGAACCTGCAGTGGTGAGTATATCAGATTCCTTTGGACATCAATGACAGTTTGATACTGCTTTTCAGTTTTGTTTTTCCTAATCTGTTCCAGAACGGAGACCCAACATGGTCGACCTCGAGGCGGTGCTTGGTGGACGTTCTGGACAGCTTGGACGAACTCTGAACATAGACTGTCGGAAGAGGATGAGTATGATGATATTTCTTTTTGTTTGCGTCATTGTTGTTGACCTCTAGTTTCATCTACAGTCGCCTCTTCCTTGATCTCATCGGTGACTCCCACTGCACAAGAAGAACCTGCAGTGGTGAATATATCAGATTCCTTTGGACATCAATGACAGTTTGATACTGCTTTTCAGTTTTGTTTTTCCTAATCTGTTCCAGGATGGAGACCCAAGGCTTGGTGGACTTCTGACGTCCAGGACAACTATGAACATCTGAACACCAACTGTCAGAAGAAGATGAGTATTGTTACATGTTGTTTGCTGCTGCTCTCGTCCCTTTTCATTATTTAGTTTTTCCATTTTTTTAAGTGTACAAAAATTACTATAGTCACAAAGCACTGAATACGATTCTAACACCGGTTGTTTTTTGATATATAAACAGACTCTGGGTTCAAGTTTGTTTCATTTTTGAAATGTTTGGTGTGGTTTAAGGAATATTTGGTTGTTATTAGACCCTGAGATGGGTCAGTGATTAGTAGAAACATTGATTTTGATGCATTATTTTTTTGTAGTAGCAGATCCAATGTAATCTTATTTTGTGATATATGATGGATTTTGAATCGGTCTCCGACTACAAGTAAAACATTTTTTCCTACTAACCCAATTATAGCCCGGTTTTGTTTTAAGATAAATAAACATACAATAATAGTATGAACCTGAAAAAACATTTATTTTGCAAAGGACACTGAATGATGAACACTTGAATATGAACATTGAATATGAAACATGGGGCAGTTAGGTGTGTTGTTGGAGATGGGGAGAAGGGAAAAGATGGAGATGGTGAGTGAGTGCATCATGTGTGAATGTGAGAGTTCAGCTCAGGTGGAGCAGAGACTCCAAATCTCGCTCGCTCACTCACAGTGACTCGCGCTCGCTCGCTCACTCACAGTGACTCGCGCTCGCTCGCTCACTCTCGCTCGCCCACTCACTCACAGTCACTCACTCACTCTCGCTCAGTCGCTCACTCGCTCCCTCACTCGCTCACTCAGTCAGACATGATGCACTCACTCACCATCTCTATCTTTTCCTTTCTCCCCATCTCCAACAACACACCTAACTGCCCCATGTTTCATATTCAATGTTCATATTTCAGTCTTCATCATTCAGGGTCTGTCTTTGCAAAATAAATATTTTTTCAGGTTGAACCTATTCTTGTTTGTTTATTTATCTTAAAACAAAACAGGGTAATAATTATTTAGTAGGAAAAAAAATGTTTGCTTATAGAAGGATACGATTTAAAATCCATCATATCACAAGATTATTAAATTGCATCTGCCGCTACAGAAACTAACAATGCATCAAAATCAATGTTTATACCAATCACTGACCCATCTCAGGGCCTGATAATAAACAAATAGTCCCTGAAAGGTATTTTATGATTGATTGGAAAGGATTGTAGTTTATTTTTTTTGTTGATTTAAAAAAAAATGCCTTTAAAGGGTTAGAATTTTAAAATTATTTGAATATATCTCAGTTTGAAGTAGCTTTAAAAGAGTGACAATTTGAAGTTGAAAAGATCTAAAATTATTGTAGTTTTTTTCCCAATAAAAACAGTGTAGTTGCGTAACCTTTAAAAGGTTAACATTTCAAAAATATTAATATTTGATATGCATATTTCAGGATGAAGTAGCTTCAAAAGACTGACTCATTGAAAGTGTTAAAAAATATTAAGATATTTTTACAGCAGTTTTTGGCAAGGGGCCGTTTTCTGCAACAAAGATCAAATTAGGGGGTTAGGGTTAGCTAACCTTAGTTAGTTATCCCCAAAACACCTGGTTCAGGTGAACAGCTTGTTATCAGAGTTCTGCAGAGCTCGTTAACCACTTCCACTACCCTAGAACCTACAGTGGTGCGTATATCAGATTCCTTTGGACATGAATGACGCTTTGCTACTTCTTTTTTAGTTTTGTTTTTCCTAATCTGTTCCAGAATTGAGACCCTAACACTTGGTGGACTTCCGATGTCCTGGACAACTCAGACAAACTCTGAACACCGGCTGTCAAAACAAGATGAGTGTTGTTTTTTTGTTTGTGTCAATGTACACTTCTACTTTCGTCTGTTATTTCCTCTTCCTGTGTTGTCGTTGTTACCCAAATGCGTACACTTAACAAAACTTAGTTGACAGTAAACGGGTGCAGGTCTGCAGGATTCGATAACTCTGATTGGACGGAACTCTCAAAATGTGAAAACAAAAATCTGTTCACAAGGACGGACAAACTGGAATCATGGCTTGGCAATGCAAAACTAACTTTCTGGACAACTCTGTCAACACGATGATGCAGCAAATGGAGGAATTAACTCCACCTCAGTGAATCTACATTTGGAAAATGGATGGATCTGCATGGTGATATTTGAGGAAATGGGATCAGTGGATTCAAAATCTGGAGGAACGGAATACATGAATCTGAAAAAAAAATCAACACGATGGAGATTTGTGTTCTCGGGGTGAAACGGTCAATGAAGGACTCGGTGAACCTTATTTTCAACTCCAGGTTTCTTTTCAAAAATCACATTTCAACTACAAAAATCCACTTCAACCGTGCAGACACACACAAATACACTGTTCAAACATCAAAGTTGCTGCCACAGCAAAGCAACCTCCTCTTGTCCTTTCTGTCACCCTCCCATTCCCCCCAACCGGTCGAGGCAGACGGCCGCACACTTTGAGTCTGATTCTGCCAGAGATTTCTTCCTGTTAAAAGGGAGTTTTTTCTCTCCACTGTTGCCACGATTGCTTGCTCATTGTGTGAATTGTTGGGTTTCTCTTCTCTCTAATATTATGAATGATTAAAAAAAAAAAAAAAAAAAAAAGGAGTGCAAGCCCGACTGTCACCTCCACGTGGTGCACTCTGGGTAACGCTAACGACGGCGGCAAACGATAAGTTTACCTGGACATTTCTGACTTTCTGAATGTTTGTTTGTCATTTTTGTGACGATAAAGTCAAGTTAATTTTCACTTCATGCGTCTGTCCAGAAACGGCAGCAAAACATGGACTGGATTTCACCGACTGGACTTCATGGGGTTTCCCTGAGTCGACAAACTTGTATTTATTTCCTTGCTGTACTTTTATTGCTTTCCTTTTCTCTTTCCTTCCATTCTTTTTCATGTCTTTCAGCCCTTTCTTTTTGCCATTGCTCCTATATTTTTATTCTTTTTTCTTTCCTCCATCCCTACTTTCATCCCTGTGTTCTCTCCTTCCTTTCTTCCTCCCAGTCCCCTTTAAAAAAAATTAAATTAAGTTTTGGTCCAACCAGCAGGGGGCGTCACAGCCACTTCAGCCTCAGTGGGTGAAGCTGAGTTTTTTTTCTTAACGTTATCAAACTGCTCTAATTATTTTCTTTTCACTGAAGTTTGAAAAATTGACTGACACGTTAACCTACATTTTATTTTCCATTTATAATTTATGGTTAGTGTAAGTGTGGTTTAAAGCCAACAGGGTTTATGAAGAATAAGTTATTGTTTGTATTGTTATTTAAAGCTAACTGTATTTTCTTCTCTGTATTGTTTATTGCGTTGAAGAAAAGAGCCTGTGATTGTTTGACTTTAATTTCTACTTAATCTTGATATGTTTCTTTGATGCCGTTGTTTATTTTCTGCTTTGTATTGATGTTGTTTCCATCTTGAATCTGCGTTTTGTGTTAAATAAATAAAGAAATAAATAACTTATTTGAAGTCTCTGGCTCTTTCACTCACACTCACTCTGCTGAAATGGCTGAACAAATGTGTGCCACAGTCTGGCCCTCGGTGAAACTCTGTATGGCCTGAAACCTTCTGTTTTCTCATGTTATTTATGGGCTGGCAGTGACTTAAACACAATTCAGTGCTTATCACACGTTTGTTTGCTAATGACGTTGCTAATTTTACTCGCATTCCAACAATTCGGCAGCTTTGAATACATTTTTCATCTACACGTAATGTCACTTGTCCACCGGCGGTCAGTTTTATGATTAATTTATGGCCTGGCAGGGTCTGTAACATAATTTTTTTCCCTCACAAAAGTTACTATTTATTTTAACAATTTATCAACTCTAAATCAAATTTGGCCATTTGGTCAAACTTGTCTGTCAGAGGGCAGTTTTAACATGTAAATGCATACATTTCAAGTTTCTCTTCACCACCTACAACTTCCTAAACAGCCTTGCCCCTTCTTACCTGACAGATCTCCATCGCCCCATTCACTCACACCGAACACGCTCCACGGACTCAAACACCCTCACCCCCATCATCAGGACCAAATACCGCACAATAGGTGACGGAGCCTTTGCCGCCCCTATCCTCTAGAACTCCATCCCGCTGGCCATTCCAAATTCTGATTCACTGCCGTCTTTCAAACGTCATCTCAAAACCCACCTCTTCAAGATCACTTACACCTGAAAAAAGACATTTTACATCCTTTATTGTTAATTTCCTATCTACTGTATTAATGTTTTTTCTTTTGTTTTTGTAAAGAGTCTTGGGGTACCTTGAAAAGCGCTTTATAAATCCTGTGTCATTATACCAATTAATTGTACAACGAGAGCAACGCTCCCCGTTTCGCCACCGGAGCCAGCACTTTTCTCCTCGCCCCTGGATTCAGCACTCCCCGGCCCTCCAACGGGAGCGACGCTCTTTGCCTCCCCGCCACTGGGGGCAACGTCTTCCTCCTCGCCACCGTGAGCAGCTCGTCTTCGCAGTGTCTCGCCTCGCTACGGAGGTTATCGCATGAATGACAGACGGAATGTAAACAATCAACAACAGCAACGCGGAAACCCACGTCGCCATAACAGTGAGTCACAACAACGACACACCAACACAAGAGCTCCACATAGAGTTACATCAGACGACCCGCTGTTTCTGAAAAAAGCTAATCTACTTCAAAAAACGATTAAAGCCATACATCACCTGAAGAATGTCCACATGAGTGTCCCGAAGTCGATTAGAGCGATGACCCTTAACCTGGTAAACAACATCAAACCTGCTTATCCTGACGAGGAGACACTGTTGAAAATTGAAGGCAACGCACTACAGTGGGAACAAAACATAGTTGGTATATCAAAGGAACACTTTGAACAAACGAGAGACGACACTATTGAGGAATTAAAATCACTCCCTAACCTGGAATGGGAGGAGCCATTTCAAGTGGCCAGAGTTTGGGCACGCAACCACCTGGGCCGCAGGTTACAGGAGAGCACGGTCGAGTATTGTGAGGTTTATTTAACTGCTTCGCTGGTACAGGATTCACCAGCCAGAGGAGGAAGCGCGCACCCACAGGCTCAAGGCCCTGAGACGACCGCAGATACCTCGAATGAGGTCTTCATACGTGCAACGCCACACGCACGTGCTGCAACATCAGCTGCTCACCTCCCACCACCACCACCACCTGAAACACCGGATGAGGAAGACACCCTGCCTCTCTCCCCTGCTCTCAGGCCACGTTCTCCACCCAATCTTCTTCTCCATCCTCCGCCGCCGCCTTCTCGCCTCTCGCACTCTCCGACTCTCGTCCCTCCTCTCCCTCAGAGACCTGCCAGGAAGCCGATCCCGAGGAACAGAAACAGCGTCATCGCCACAACACCTACTAAAGCCACCTCATCCGCCACTCCGAAATTAGGTCCTTTAAACAACGCTCCGCCAAATTTAACACCGATAGCCACTAGAACAAATCGCCCTCTGCAGAACCAACTCACAGGAAATCCTCGTCTCAAGCTGACTCCCATCATCAGGAGACCACCAGCTCCACAGCAGCCACAGATCCTCACATCGGACGCAGAGGATAGCTGCGATGACCTCGTGCACCCTCTTCTGTCCTCCACACCTTCTCCTTCCGAGGAACCAAGTCTCATCCAAACTACGCTGGACCACCTGAACACAACACAGAAGAACACAGCAATCTACAGACCGACACGACACATCACGACTAGAGACAAACTACACGACTGGAACCTGACCGTCACCAAAAAGCTTCTGATCCTGGGGGACTCCAACATTGCCAGGCTTCCCTCCTACAGCAACCCTGACCTCCAGGTCGACGCCTTCCCGGGGGCAACCTTCAAGCATGCAGAGGCACTCCTGAAAAAAGCAGAGTTCCACATGATTCCTGAAACAGTAGTTATGTCCTTCGGCCTGAACAACAGAGGCCACCTCAACCGCAACACAGGATGCATCCAGCTCGAGAGGGCCCTCCTGACTGCCAGAGAACGCCTGCCAAAAGCCCGTATCCTGATTCCCATTATTAATTTTGCACAGTCTCTTCCTCACAGAGAACAGGTTAACTTACGTAACATTAACAGCTACATAAAAAATAATTACGACCACATTCCTCACCTACCTGAGGTTGACTTCAAAGTTGCTAATGATAAGATCCATTGGTCCCATAACACTGCTGTCTCCATGCTGAATCATTGGTCTAAAATGTTGCAGATAAACTAGGAATCCCCATAAGCCTGTCTGAACAGGAGGGGTTCAAGAACGTCCTGGTTCTTTCTAAAAAAGCAACACTCACAAATTCTCAGATGTCACTCCTTAACAGAGGTTTAAATTTTATCCCGACCAAGGGATGTAACAATAAAGTTGGAATTCAGGCCAGACACGATCTCCAGAAGTATCATAGAAAACTAAAACTAAACGCTTTTTACGACGACAAAAGTAATAGCTCAGAACCACAGCCTTTCACTCCCAAGTCCACCTGGACTCCTCCAGACCTTAGTCTACCCCTCCATATTTTGGAACTAATTAAATTGGATATGGATGTTTTTGAAAAATGTTTTAAAATGTTAAATATTGACCCTAATTTGTCTTCTGCAGAGGACCAGGCGCTGAAGGAGATTAAGGACAGAGATGACATTGTCATCAAACCGGCGGACAAGGGAAGTGTGGTTGTGGTGATGGACAAGGAACAGTATTTGTGGGAAGGTAATAGACAACTTGAGAACAAAAATTATTATGCTGTACTACGAAAACCTCTGTATTTGGATACAATTATCACAGTAACAAAAATCTTCCAAAAACTACATGAAAAAAGATTTATTAACGCTAAACAAAAAAATTATTTAATTGGAGATTCTGAGCCTAGACCCAGACAATTTTACCTATTACCCAAAATTCATAAGGAGCCAGCCTCCTGGAGCAAGCCGTTCGAAATCCCGCCAGGTCGTCCGATAGTATCGGATTGTAGCAGCGAAACATACAGGTCTGCAGAATTTATAGATTACTTCCTGAATCCTTTGGCCACAAAACATACAAGTTACATTAAAGACACTTATGAATTTGTTGAAAAAATTAAAAAACTTAAAGTCCCCTTAAATTCCATATTATTTACAATTGACGTAGACAGTCTTTACACAAATATCGACATTCAAGAGGGCATTCAAGCTGTCAGAAATATCTTTCATAAATTTTACGACAAAAAAAGACCCGACAAGGAACTCCTCCAATTATTGGAAATCAATCTCACAAGAAATGATTTTGTTTTTGACAATCAATTTTTTCTACAGATCAAAGGAACAGCTATCGGGAAGAAATTTGCTCCTGCATATGCAAACATATTTATGGCAGAATGGGAGACGGCAGCTCTTGAAAAATGCGACAAAAAACCTTTGCATTACTTTAGATACTTGGATGATATTTGGGGTGTTTGGACTTACTCAGAACAAGATTTCAATCTCTTTTTTAATATTCTAAATAACCACAATCCCTCGATTAAATTAAAATATGTGATTGACCATAATTCTATCAATTTTCTCGATACTACAACATATAAAGGTCCTAATTTCACTGTAACCAACCGATTGAACATCAAAGTTTATTTTAAGGAAACAGATACACATGCTCTGCTACATAAGAGTAGCTTTCATCCCAAACATACATTCTCGGGTCTAGTAAAATCACAATTGCTCAGATTTCATAGAATTTGTACATTAAAACAGGAATTTATGAAAGCCACAAAGGTGTTATTCTCCGCTCTCTCCACTAGAGGGTACTCTAGGTCTTTTCTTAGGCACAGCTTCAAGTCGTTCCTTCACACCAAGCCTGTCCTGGTCTCCACTGCTCTTCCTCTCATCACCACCTACTCACCTTCCACTGTCAGCCTGGTTACAAAGATAAAAAAGAACTTTAAAACAATTTTTGATGAAAAACAACCCGACAAGGATATTAGGATTATCGCAGCTTTTAGGAAAAACAAAAATCTAAGAGATAACTTCGTAAAGGCAAAGGTCAAAAGTAAAAGGGTCACAAAACAAGACCTAACGGGCAAATATTTTAAACAAATTGCCTGGGTTAACAATTCTAGAACTAAGCAAATTTTTGAAATTCATAATAAAGGGTACAATACATTCACAACTAATTGTGTATATATAATGTATTGTAAGATGTGTAATATGAAATATGTGGGAGAAACGGGTGTGACACTCAGGAAAAGGTTCTCAGGTCACAAATATAATATTGTACGACAAAAAGCTACTGACCTCTATGTTGTCCAACACTTTATTTCCCATGGCTGGCAGTCCGTCCGTGCTGCAGTATTGGAATCCAACCCCAACTGGAGTAAGCAGCAGAGAAAGAGAGCAGAGAGAAACTGGATCATCAAACTTGACACATCTCATCCACAGGGTCTTAATCAAATTATGTCATTTCGTCCTTAACTACTTTTTTTGTTTACATAGTCTCGAACCCAAATCCCTGATTGCTGTACCTAAACCTACCTAATTTAACCACTACGCCTAAACCCACCCATTTTAACCGCTATGCCCAAACCTACCTATTTTAACCACTATGCCTAAACCTACCCATTTTAACCTCTATGCTTAAACCCACCCATTTTAACCTCTATGCCTAAACCTACCTATTTTAACCACTATGCCTTAACCTACCTATTTTAACCTCTATGCCTAAACCTACCTATTTTAACCACTAGGCCTAACCTTTCCATTTTAACCACTATGCCTAAACCTACCTATTTTAACCACTATGCCTAAACCTACCTATTTTAACCACTATGCCTAACCCACCCATTTTAACCACTATGCCTAAACCTACCTATTTTAACCACTATGCCTAAACCTACCCATTTTAACCTCTATGCTTAAACCTACCCATTTTAACCACTATGCCTAAACCTACCCATTTTAACCTCTATGCCTAAACCTACCTATTTTAACCACTATGCCTAAACCTACCCATTTTAACCTCTATGCCTAAACCTACCTATTTTAACCACTATGCCTAAACCTACCTATTTCAACCACTATGCCTAAACCTACCCATTTTAACCACTATGCCTAAACCTACCCATTTTAACCTCTATGCCTAAACCTACCCTCTAGCTTATTCTTCCCTGACCCCTCAGTAAATCTCTATTTTTTAATCCTAATACCCTATTCTCTAACCCAAACCCCTTATTCTAAACCTACCCATTCTAACTCCTGTGCCTAAACTTACCCAATTTAATCTCTATGCCTAAACCTACCCTTTAGCTTATTCTTCCCTGACCCCTTAATAAATTTATTTTTTAATTCTAATATTCTATTCTCTGACCCAAACCCCTTATTCTAAACCTACCCATTTTTAACCCCTGTGCCTAAACTTACCCAATTTTAACCTCTAGGCCTAAACCTACCTAATTTAACCACTATGTCTAAACCTACCCAATTTAACCTCTATGCCTAAACCTACCCTTTAACTTACCTTTTTCTGACCCCTTAGTTAGTCTAATTTTTAATTCTAATACTTATTCTCTAACCCAAACCCCTTATTCTAAACCTACCCATTGTAACCCCTATGCCTAAACTTACCCTAATTAATCTCTATGCCTTAAACTCACTCCCCAACTCATCCCACCCCAATTTGATTCAATATTAGCCCCTCAATAATATAAAATTTTAATCACAATCACCCTGCACCATGATACTCTGCTGCTTTCCTTTTGGGTTGCCTTTTGACCACATTGAATATTTAAGTTTACAGACGGGAACATCACGTCGTGCGATCGAGAATTTATGACGAGCGTTTATGGAGTCGTGTCTGGCCTGAATTCCAACTCCCCCACTTCTTTCTGCTTGTGACGGTCAGGTTTCCATGTCTTTTAATTACTTTATACATTAATATGATTTCAACTGCGTATAAGGAACGAAGGTGATCGAGACTGGAGATTGATGGAGTGATTTGTAAACAATGGGCATGTATTACTACTCCTCTTCTCTCCAGGGCGGATAGTGGGGGTCTGGACGGTTCCCGCCAGGGGGGATGGATGGAGCGTGCATCGACCCTTCCACCCCTTGCGGATGGTCGGGTCAAAACCCTCACCTACCCTAAGCCAGTGCCTCCAGACCCTTCTTGGGTTCCGTTTGGGCCTCTCCTGTCCCTCCTGAGTGTAGGATAAGAATAAGAGCCAACACAAAATGGGTTTGAAAAACAGAATTCCTAAATCAGCATTACATCTGATGGTTTACATTTGATATACCTACCTCCTAGAAAAAGAAATGTGCCGACTCATTTTGTGTTTGTAAATAACAGAAAAAAGAAGAGAAATGACTATACATTGTGCCCAAATAAGTTAAGGGCTGTCATATTATTTTGATAATTCTCCTTTGAATATTATACATTAGATATCCTCTGTATTATACCGAGTACACTTAAACATCACATAAAATAAGAGCAAACACACGGTCTGAAAAATTGTATAACCAGAATATTGTTTGTGAGGACTCGATGTTTATTTTATCCTGTGCTTTGAAAAGGAATAATTACGTTTGTTTTGTTGTAAAAAACTATACATTTTTTTTCCATAAGAAAAAGAAGAAAGGAGAAAGGAGAAAAAACTTTCCTGCTTTGAAGGTGTATTGACAATATCCACCTACTTGAAATGTTTTAATTACTGTACATAATAATTATGATTTGATTTACTTACCTCTGTTCTGGAGATGACTATTCTAAAATCTTACAACTGTAATGAAATCCTTACAGAAATATTTCTTAAATAAAAAGTAAGGAAATCAATAATAAAAAAATAAAAAGAAATAAAAAAATATATACATAAAAATAAAACAATTTCTAAAAAAATTCCATAAAATAATATAAAAAAATAATAAAAAAAGAAACTAAGAACTAATAGGATAAGATTAAATTTTACTTCCCTAAGGAAAATAAATGTACCCTTTGTGAAAAATTCAAAGGGAAGAAAAGTGTCATGTTCATAAAAATGCATATATTGACAGTTACCTGTAACCCTGTTAGAGAAGTGCTAAAACCTGGTTTTGCAAACACTTAATGTTGCACTGGAAATCTTAAATGTTTTTTTAAAAACAGTTTTCTTACCTCTTGCATACATGTAAATGTGGAGTTCCTTTCTGGCTAGTTCAAAATGTCTGCCTCTAACGTGAGGGTAACCCTAACCCTAAATGGGACTTGGATGTACGGCCATAGTGCAGCATGAGCGAGTAGGGCTTAAGCTTAGGGTTTTAAGGGTTAACCCTAGTTTTAGGGCTTAAGCTTAGGGTTTTAAGGGTTAACCCTAGTTTTAGGGCTTAAGCTTAGGGTTTTAAGGGTTAACCCTAGTTTTAGGGCTTAAGCTTAGGGTTTTAAGGGTTAACCCTAGTTTTAGGGCTTAAGCTTAGGGTTTTAAGGGTTAACCCTAGTTTTAGGGCTTAAGCTTAGGGTTTTAAGGGTTAACCCTAGTTTTAGGGCTTAAGCTTAGGGTTTTAAGGGTTAACCCTAGTTTTAGGGCTTAAGCTTAGGGTTTTAAGGGTTAACCCTAGTTTTAGGGCTTAAGCTTAGGGTTTTAAGGGTTAACCCTAGTTTTAGGGCTTAAGCTTAGGGTTTTAAGGGTTAACCCTAGTTTTAGGGCTTAAGCTTAGGGTTTTAAGGGTTAACCCTAGTTTTAGGGCTTAAGCTTAGGGTTTTAAGGGTTAACCCTAGTTTTAGGGCTTAAGCTTAGGGTTTTAAGGGTTAACCCTAGTTTTAGGGCTTAAGCTTAGGGTTTTAAGGGTTAACCCTAGTTTTAGGGCTTAAGCTTAGGGTTTTAAGGGTTAACCCTAGTTTTAGGGCTTAAGCTTAGGGTTTTAAGGGTTAACCCTAGTTTTAGGGCTTAAGCTTAGGGTTTTAAGGGTTAACCCTAGTTTTAGGGCTTAAGCTTAGGGTTTTAAGGGTTAACCCTAGTTTTAGGGCTTAAGCTTAGGGTTTTAAGGGTTAACCCTAGTTTTAGGGCTTAAGCTTAGGGTTTTAAGGGTTAACCCTAGTTTTAGGGCTTAAGCTTAGGGTTTTAAGGGTTAACCCTAGTTTTAGGGCTTAAGCTTAGGGTTTTAAGGGTTAACCCTAGTTTTAGGGCTTAAGCTTAGGGTTTTAAGGGTTAACCCTAGTTTTAGGGCTTAAGCTTAGGGTTTTAAGGGTTAACCCTAGTTTTAGGGCTTAAGCTTAGGGTTTTAAGGGTTAACCCTAGTTTTAGGGCTTAAGCTTAGGGTTTTAAGGGTTAACCCTAGTTTTAGGGCTTAAGCTTAGGGTTTTAAGGGTTAACCCTAGTTTTAGGGCTTAAGCTTAGGGTTTTAAGGGTTAACCCTAGTTTTAGGGCTTAAGCTTAGGGTTTTAAGGGTTAACCCTAGTTTTAGGGCTTAAGCTTAGGGTTTTAAGGGTTAACCCTAGTTTTAGGGCTTAAGCTTAGGGTTTTAAGGGTTAACCCTAGTTTTAGGGCTTAAGCTTAGGGTTTTAAGGGTTAACCCTAGTTTTAGGGCTTAAGCTTAGGGTTTTAAGGGTTAACCCTAGTTTTAGGGCTTAAGCTTAGGGTTTTAAGGGTTAACCCTAGTTTTAGGGCTTAAGCTTAGGGTTTTAAGGGTTAACCCTAGTTTTAGGGCTTAAGCTTAGGGTTTTAAGGGTTAACCCTAGTTTTAGGGCTTAAGCTTAGGGTTTTAAGGGTTAACCCTAGTTTTAGGGCTTAAGCTTAGGGTTTTAAGGGTTAACCCTAGTTTTAGGGCTTAAGCTTAGGGTTTTAAGGGTTAACCCTAGTTTTAGGGCTTAAGCTTAGGGTTTTAAGGGTTAACCCTAGTTTTAGGGCTTAAGCTTAGGGTTTTTAAGGGTTAACCCTAGTTTTAGGGCTTAAGCTTAGGGTTTTAAGGGTTAACCCTAGTTTTAGGGCTTAAGCTTAGGGTTTTAAGGGTTAACCCTAGTTTTAGGGCTTAAGCTTAGGGTTTTAAGGGTTAACCCTAGTTTTAGGGCTTAAGCTTAGGGTTTTAAGGGTTAACCCTAGTTTTAGGGCTTAAGCTTAGGGTTTTAAGGGTTAACCCTAGTTTTAGGGCTTAAGCTTAGGGTTTTAAGGGTTAACCCTAGTTTTAGGGCTTAAGCTTAGGGTTTTAAGGTAACCCTAGTTTAGGGCTTAGCTTAGGGTTTTAAGGGTTAACCCTAGTTTTAGGGCTTAAGCTTAGGTTTTAAGGGTTAACCCTAGTTTTAGGGCTTAAGCTTAGGGTTTTAAGGGTTAACCCTAGTTTTAGGGCTTAAGCTTAGGGTTTTAA